>NW_026056004.1:0-78913 GCF_023758025.1 Alternaria triticimaculans | reverse complement strand
TATAAATAATACTAAATTATTCTTAGAGTAATATTAATTACTTATTACTTAGAATAATTCTAGAATCTAGAATATAGAAAATAGCAATAAAGCTAAATTTCTAATAGTAACTAAAGTATAACTTTATTACTATAGATCTTTAATAAAAAAATAAAGATAAAGTTATTATAGTAATAATAACTAAGATTGCAGACTTTTATTTTTTAGATAATTAATAACTTAAAGAATTCTCTCTTTTTCTCTAAGAGAGATTATAAATACTAGTATATATAAAGTAGAACGCGTTTTTAAGACGTCTTTTTATATATATAATTCTAGTAAAATAGATTTTTTAAGCTTATTAAAGCCTCTAGCTAGTTTGCTTTTAAAATAATATACGTAGGTAACTAACTACTCTCTAAATAGAGAAAACGTATATAAAACTTTATTATCTTATATTTTTATAAGTAGAGTAAGTAGGGACTAATACTAGTAAAAGTCTTAGCTAATACTACTATTTTATTAATATTAATAAGAAGTACTCTAGTTTCTTTCTTATTAATTATTAATAATAATAACTAAAAGCTTTTTTTCTTATTATTATAAAATAATAATAAGTACTTTCCTTTTTATTATTAATTATAATAGAGGCTAATTAACTACTAAATAAAGATTATAAATCTTTAAATAGCTTAAAGCTAAAAAGATACTATTATAATAATAGATAAAAAGTATAAGTTAAACTATATAGTTCTAAAATAGATATTTTATTAATTCTAAAGAATAACTCTTTTAGAATAAATAAAAATCTTTTTCTTTTAAATATATTAATTACTTAGAATAAGTAATAATATAAATAAAATATATTCTAATAAAGCTATAAGCGTCTAGCTAGGCTTATAACCTATAAAGAATAGATAGGTAATAAGAACTATTCTCTAATAATAGAATATAGCTTTATTAGAATAAAGTAGTTAAATACTATAATAAATAGTATAACTAATAAAGATTTACAATAAAGTAATTATAGATTAGATAATAGGTAAAAGGTAATAATATTATTGCTAGGTAAAGAATAACTATAGAGAATTGCTATTTCTTTTATAGAAAATAGCTACTAGAATAATTACGTAAATATTTACCTATTTCTGCCTAAAGATAAAGATTTATAATTAAATCTACTTAATTTTTATTAATTCTTAGATTTATAATCTAAGTCTACTAAATTCTTCTTATCTTCTAGATTTATAATTTAGACTAGTACTAATTATATTAGTCTATGCGTTATATTATATAGACTAATAATTAGTTTATTACTAGATCTTTTAGTAATTACAGAAAGAGAGATAAGAAGATAAGAGTTATTAAATTACGTAATAACTTTAATATTAACTAGGCTAAAATAAATAGAGGTGTTTTATAATCTTCTAGTATAGTAGATTAAAACTAGCTACTAAAATCTTAATTACGTAAGTAATTAGATTTACTAGGAATTTTTCTAGTTTGTTAAGAAATAATAATAATTACAATCTTAACAAAGCTTAATAATAAAAAGATAATAATAACTAAGTTATTATAATCTTTACAAAAGCTACTATAGCTACTTTATTACTTCTAGAATAGAATTTAGAGCTTTTCTTAATCTTTTACTTTACTATACCTATATTAAACAGAACTTAAAATAATTAGTAGAATATAGAAACTCTATTTAGAAAATTAGTATTAGTAATACCTTTATTTATCTTTAGTAATAATACCTATAGTAGAGAAATAAGTTAAAAAGAAATACACTTTACGTATAGCTTATAAAAGTATTAATAATAATAAGTTAAGATTAATATAGTAAATAGTAGATAAATAAATAGTAGTCTTAATTCTTAAGGTCTATATAGATCTTTAAAAACATTTATTCTACTATAGAGAAGATTTAGTTATACGTAAAGTAGATATATACTAAAAAAATAAAAAATAAAGAATATTATTTCTTAGAAAAAGTAGCTATATACTTCTTTAAGTAGTATTTACTTATAGTACTAAAGAGCGTAACTTAACTTTAATACTATACTATAGTAGATTAAAAATAGAGATAAAATAATTTTCTTAAATAAAATAGAGAGTCTAGAAAAGATACTTAAAGAAGAAAAAAAGTTTTAGCTACTTTTAATAATCTTTTCCAAAGATTCTAGCTCTAAAATAAAATTTTAAATTATAAGTAACTTAGCACTATAAGATACTCTCTTTTATAAGACTCTAATAATAAGTTAAGCTTAAAGTCTATTTTCTATATAAAGAAAAACTAGATTAGTTAAATATTATAAAGTATATAAATAATTATAAATCTTAAACTATTCTTAAGTAAAGAGTTTTTCTAATATTTCTAAAGTATATTTATTTTATTTCTATACTTTATAATCTTAACTAAGAAATAGAAAGCTTATAGAGTTTATATAACATATATTAAATTAATATTCTATTTTTATATTCTATATAAAGAGATTAAATAGTAGCTATACTATAGTATTTTTCTATTTTCTTCTCTTAAGTCTCTTAAGATTTTAGAATTCTTATTTTGTATCTATTATTAAGATTACTTAATATTTTACAAATTAATACTTTACCTATATATTTACTAATTATACTAGTATATATTTATTACTATACACTTTCTTCTTAATCTATACTTATAAATTTTTTTTTCTTTATATTATTCTATATTAAAAAAGGTAGCTATAAAGCTAGAAACTCTTTGCTCTTATACAAAACAAAGTAAAATATCTATCTACTAAGTTTCTATTTTTATAATACTAATAATAGAAGTTAAATAAAGTTTAATATTATAAGTAGATAAAATGCTAAAAATCTCTTTTAGAAAGTATTTTGAAAAATTCCTTACTTTCTTTAACATACTAGTATAGAAGTATAGATATAACTTAGATTAGTAAATTAGTATTAAGTTATAATATAAATATTTCTTTTTAATTCTTTATCTTATAGTTTATAATAGTAGATTTCTTTCTAAAAATCTTGTTTTAGAAAAGAACTAAGCTATAAATATTAATACTTTTAAACTATATATAAGTATAGATAGAGAAAAAGTAAGAATTTAACTTAAAAACTCTAAAAAAGAAAGTATATTAGAGTAACTACGCGTTATATATGTCTTTAGAACTTTCTAGACTTTAGAGATAGACTTTACTATATTATATCTTTTAATATTATACTATAATATTTTATAATAAATAAATAGACTTTTAAGCTATTAATAGTAACTCTAAACTTAAAAGCCTCTTACTATCTACCTATATTACTCTTCTTTCTAAATTAACTTTATAATAAAAACTTATAATTTATATTAACTTAGTTATTACTACTAAGTATATATTAATAATACTTAGTAGATACTACTATATTATATATAGTTCTTCTTAAAAGTAAGTACTACTACTACTACTTTTATTATAGTCTTTATTACTTAAATACTTAAGAATACTCTAGATTAAGTAGAAGTAGTAATAAGTCTATAGTACTATAATATAGTTATATCTTCTTTATAGTTTATTAGACTAGTTACTTATTCTACTATAAGCTTATTAATTAGCTATTAGTATTACTTTATAATCTAAATAATTTATCTTACTTATATTATTAGCTTAGTTATTATTATTATTATTATTAATTACTAGTATATATAGAAGCTATAAATATAGCTATAAAGGTAGTATTAAGCGCTTCTATATTAAGAAGTTCTCTACTATAGTAGGTATTTATAGTATTTAGACCTTATATTAACTTAATTATATAATACTTTTTATTAAGTTAGTTTAGACTTAAAAAAGTAAGCTATAGTATAAAATTGTAAAAAGGTCTCGCTAATAGAAATACTATAAACTAGTAAGTTCTAGTTACTTTAATAGTCTACTACTTACTATTATAGTATTAAATTCTAAGGTAGCTATATAGAATCTTAATATAGTATTAGATATATAGTGTTATATAGTATTAAGAATATAAAATTTATAAACTAATTTAGTATATATAGTAATCTTATCTATAATTATCTTATACTACTAGTTTACTAATATATAATTTATAAGATTAAACTTACTACTTCTATATATATAAGCTACTATATCTAGTACTAAAAATAGTATATAGTATTTATATATCTTAAAAATATAGAAAGTTATAAAGATATCTAATATATAATTATAGTATATTATAGTTAGAAAAAAAAACATAAGAGAAAATTAAAAAGTATAGAAGATATAGAGAAAAAGAATAAGAAAGATAAAAGAAATAAAAAAAATAAAAAAGTAGAGGTTTCTACTTTTCTATAATAATTAAAGAGTCTAGTATTATTATTTATATAAGACTCTTTATTAGAATAGCTATTATATAATTTATTTAGAGTTATTATATCTAGATCTTAGAGTTCTAAACTACTTTATCTTATTACTTTACTATCTTATAGATATAATTATATTTAATAGTCTTATTTTAGAAATAGCTTTAAGTATAATTAAGTTCTTAGATAATTATAGCTGTTTATTTTTTAGTTAAAGCTCTTTCTACTTTATAAATTAATATAAAGCCTCTAGAAAGTAATTAGATATATATATAACTTCTAAATATCTTTTTAGAGGTATATAGAGTAGGTAATACTTATATACTATTTTTCTATAGAACTTAGGCTAAATTCTAGCTTCTTATTCTTATATCTTTATATAAAGTTTAAGAGTCTTAAACTTTATAACTTATTTTTAATTTCTAGATTTTTTAAAAGAATATATACTACTATATACTTTAAAATAACGTATTTAGAAAATCTACGTATAGTATAATTATACAATATATTACTTAACTATATTACACTTATATCTTCTATACTACTATATTTAATAAAGTAGTATATCTTTAAAAAAAAGAATTTATAGTTATATATCTTATACTACTCTTAAGAAGCTTTATCTAGAAGTAAATATAAGGTATAGCTATAACTAATAAGATAGAACAATAATTAACTTAGAAATATTTAGAGTTTTGTTTAAAATAAAGCTATATAGTAAATAGATAGTATAGTATAGAAATTTAGCTCTTCTAGTTAGTAATAACTTTAAATCTATTATATAATAGTTACTTTAAGATAGTAGAAGAAACTTTTATATATAATTATACTAGACCTTTTAGCTATAGTTTTAGATAGTAGAAAGCTTTAATCTTTTAAATCTCTCTTCTTTTACCTATTCTTTAGTCTTAATTCTATATATCTCTCTAATACTTTATATTATCTCTTTATTAATTACTATAATAATAATAACTATTAAAGATTTTTGTTATTTTTAAGATATATAGAAGCAATTATAATTTACTATAACTAAGGCTACTATAGTTATTACTAAGTATTAACTAAGTAAGTATAATATTATTAAATCTCTTATAAGAGTCTACTTTGTGCTAGTAAGTTTATTTAAGAGTTACCTTTAAAGTAAAGAATATTAAAATATATTAATAGGTTTTGAAAAGACTTTAAGCTAGCTATTCTAGAGTTATTAGAGAATTTTAATATAAATCTATAATATATTACTATTAAAAATAATATTATTACTAGTCTAGTGTATAAGCTAACTCTATACCTATCTTTATAACCTCTACTATTACTAGAAATAATTAGAAACAATAATAAAAATATATAGTAATAAAAATATTACTAAAGAATTACTATATATTTTCTTTATTAACTATAATTATAATCTTATTTCTATTTCTAAATAACTATAATATAATAACTATATATTATACTCTTATAGCTTTACTAAGAGTTTATTACTACTATTATCTACATAATAGTATATATCTTTAATCTACTATTAATTACGTTATAAAAACTTCTTAGATCTAGAAGAAATAAATTTTAAATAGAAAATAGCTCTCTACTAGATATTTAAGAAGTTATAATTAAGACTTAATATGTTTTCTTTCTATAGATATAAATATTAGCAGGCTTAGCCTTTCTAGCTTAGTTTCTAATACTTTAGTATATTATTAATTCTATAGAAATCTATGTAAAAGTAATAGAGTTACTTTATTATTATGTTTAAAAGTAAGATTAGATAAGTAAAATAACTATAGCTAATTAGCTAAAGAATATATATTAGTTATAAAGAAAAAATAGTATATATTATATTACTTTAAGCTACTAGTTGTTTTATACTTCTACTACCTATATTATAGATTAAACTTATATTCTCTATCTACTAAGGCGCTAGTAGATAGTCTATAGACTAGATATTAAAGTTCTAGTATATTTAGCTTTCTTTAACCTATATATTATATCTTACTTAGTACTTAACTTTATATAAATATTATATCTAATAATATCTTTTATAGTATAAAAATATTTTTTACGTTTCTATTTTAAAAGCTATAGATTAGCTATATTTAATAGTGCTAAACTACTACTTAAATATAACTTTTAAGACTTATACTTTAGACCTTTAGAGCTACTACTATTATATTCTACTTTAATACTTACTCTTATTACCTTTACTACTACTACTACTACTTTTAAATATAATCTCTAATAAACTTCTTTATTTATAATACTACTTACCTTTTAAAAAAAACATTCTTAACTTATATATAAAGTTAAGCTACGCCTAGATTATTAAAATTCTTTTAGTACTAATTAATAATAAGAATATAGATAGTAAGTAGTACTTTAGTAAAGTATAAGAATATTTATTCTAGTTATTAGGTTTTCTACTAAAAAAGAGTGTATAAGAGTATAGCTATCTTCTATAGTACTAAGAGTTCTAAACTAATTAGTATTATACTTTATATAAAATATAAATATAAATTTAATATTATCTTTTAGTTTTTATAAGCTATTATAATAGTCTTTTATATTTTCTACTAGATAGAGTACTATATTAGGTAAAAAATAAAACTTAGCTTAAGTTCTAAAATATTAGTTTATATTAAAAGAAGGTAAGAGTAATATAAAATACTTTAAGACTAATTAATTTAGATAGAATATATCTTCTAAATAAATAAAGAATAATAGTATTACTATTACTATTAGTAGTATAGTATTTCTTATTTTCTAACTAATAGTTAATTAGATAGAGTTACTATGCTAGTAGTTACTAATAAGATCTTTGTTTTTAAGTAGTATTTATAACTAGCTATAGATACGTATAGTATTACGTAAACAAAGCTATTTATTAAAGAATAAGAAACTAAGTAGAATCTACTATTATCTACTTTTAGATATAGATATAGTCTTACTAGTCTCTAGAGAAAAAATAATATAACCTAGATTATATCTCTAAATAATAATACTATAGTAGAACCTCTCTACTTAAATCTAAAAGTTCTCTCTCTCTCTTCTATTAAGATAGATTATAGATATTATTTATTTAAGAAATTATTAGACTAAAATATAGTCTAATAATAAAAAATAGATATATATATATTATAAATTTCTATAATAAAGTTATATTAATATAGTTAAAAAAAACACTTCTTTAAAAGCTCTAAAATAAAATACTAAAGACTTATTTTCTTTTTAAGCTTAGATAAGTCTATATAATCTATTAGTATAGATATAAAGCTTATCTTATATTTAAAATATTCTTACTATATAGTATACTTTATAATATTATAAAAGAGAGTTTTATAAAGAGTATAAGCATTAATATAGAATAGAAATTAGAAAAGAGTATAGATAAATATTTTAAGAGAACTTAAGTAGTACTTCTAATAGATCTAGAATAATTATTTATAACCTTTACTCTCTATATAAGAAAATATCTATTCTTAATCTTTATATAAACTTTTCTTTATTCTTTATATTATAGCTATAATAAAGCTTTACTTTTTATCTATATCTTCTATTAGTTCTAATTAGCCTTTGTATATTCTAAGGTATTCTTTTAAATACTATTTATCTTCTTTTCTATACTAGAGCCTTATAGAATTAAAACTAAATAACTTCTAGCACTATAATATAGAAAATTAATACTAACTTTAGTTAAACTATATATTTCTTTAATCTTTCTTTAATTATAGTTAAAGTTAAGTATATTTTAGTTCTTTAAATATTACTAAAGTTTAAATATTAGCTCTTATATTATAGAGTATCTTAAGTATATAGTCTAGAAAATACTACTAGAAGCTAAAGATTCTAGAATACAAGATAGTATAGTAGATATATAATTTAAAGAAATTAGTTAGCTTTATAACTTAGTAAAAAAAAAAATCTACTATATTTAGAATTATACTAGAAGTCTTAGTAAACTAGATAGAAAGTAATTTAAAAAAGGTCTTTACTCTTATAATTTGTAATTAGTAATAGTATATAGAATCTTCTAATTATTACTTAGAATCTAGTAATAAAAGAAAAAGAGTATAGATATTATTATAATAGTATTTAAGATAAGAGTATAGAACTTAGACTTTTAAAATAGTAGAATTTGTAATACGTATAAATCTAATAATTTAAGATAGCTATAAAGGCTTTAAATATTTAAAAGAAAAGTATAATATTAACTTATTTAGAAGAGAATCTAATTACTAACTACTTTTCTATAAGTATTAATATATAGTAATATAATTACTAATATATATACTAAGTTAGAATAATTACTAATACTCTTCTCTTGTATCTTATTTTATTAATCTAATAATAACATAGTACTTAAAATATATATACTTTAATACTCTAATAAAGCGCTATAGTCTATTAGAAGATCTAAACTCTTTCTTATATTATAGATCTTTATTTATAAGTATAATCTAAGATAATAGTTAGAAAAATAGTTATAATAATCTAGTATTAATTTTAAGCTATTAACCTACTCTATCTATACTCTACTAAAAGATAAAAAAAAAGTATTACTAAAGCTTTTCTATTCTCTCTTGTAATATTTCTAATATAGCTATAATAGTAGCTATATTACTTACTATATTTAAGAGAAGAAATATTAAATAATATACTTTATACAAGATCTTAGACTATAAGTAGAAATAGATAGAATAAATATAAAAAGCTAGGTTATTTATACTTTAAATAATATAGTATTTTATTTTTTTAGTTCTATACAAAGTTACTAATTTTACTAGCTTACTACTTCTTCTTTATATATTAGAAACTTAGATTATAATATAAACCTATACAGATATTAAAAAATAAGTCTTAGAAACAAAATCTTAGTAATTATAATTTTATAAGAAATTCTTAAACTATATCTTAAAAGATTATTTCTTACGTACTTTCTTTAAATAGAAACCTATATCTTTAAAATATATCTTAAGATTAGAAGTAAGTAAGATACTTCTATTTAAAGATACTATAATATAGTAAATATATATTACCTTAAACTATCTTTATAGATAACCTTCTATAATTAAGATACTTATAGCAAAGTCTACACTACTTATACTATTACTTAGACTTATAATATCTTAGTAGATTAAATACTATTATTTAATAGATCTTAAAAATTTCTAATAATTATACTTAAAGTTTCTACTATTTAGATTAAGAAATTATACTATAAAGATTCTTACTAAAGACTATATTTTATAATTTAAAGTATATTCTTTTTTAACTTATATATAGAAAGTTAAATCTAGTTATATTATAAGAAAACTTCTATAAATAGGTATAAGTCTTAATAATAGTAGAACTTATTATCTAAGATAGAAGTAAATACTACTTTTTTTATAAGATTATACAAATAAAATAAAGTATTTTTAAAATGGTACTTATAATAAAAGATCGAGAATCTATTTTTATTATTTTAGATTTCTTAGTATTATTTTTATATAGAATATAGGCTAAATTAGTTATAAACTTTTGTAACTTATAATTTAAATTACTATAATTATTAATAATTTATTTTTCTCTAACTATAGTTTCTAGTACAATATTTATATAGATTAAAATAAAATAGATATTAGTAATTAAACTATTATATAGATACTAGATATCTTAATAACTTATTACTTTATTAAGTGTACTAGTGCAGAAATACAGGCATTACGCGGTTAAGTAACATAGTATATTATTATAATGCAGGTGTATTTTCTTAATACTCTATTTTATAGTAGATAGTAGTATATATTCTTTTAAAGGTTCTAGAAATTAAAACATTATAATAACGTATAAAATCTTAATAGATAGATAATTAGTAGATATATTTAAAATATAAATACTAAAATCTAATATTAACTTTTAGAATATAGAAAATAACTACTAAAAAGCTTATATAAATTATATACTAATATTAATTAACTTAAAGCTAATAGACGTAGTTTACATATCTTTAAATAAAAAAAAAGTACAATTATAGTAATATATATAAAAGAGCTAGATTATAGAGAAATTTAATTATATTTAAGTTTTAAACTAATAAAAAATAGTAAAAAGATAAGGTAGATATAGACTATAAGAAATCTAGTTCTATAAGTAAAGTAGTAAATTATTATAAAAGAAAGATTGAATTATAGAAAAAGAATAAGAAAAGATTCTTTATATAAAGTATTAAAGATAGAAGTTAGCTAAGGTATTTTAAGTTTTTTATAAACACTACTTAATAAAGCGTAGTAAGTACTATTAATAAATATATATTAAGAGTTAATAACTATTATTTAAACCTTATTTTTAAAAACTAACTATCTTTTATAAGTAGTACATTTTATTTTTCGTAATACTAATATTAGTTAAGATTAGAAACAGATAAGTATATCTTATAGAGTATAGTTAAATAAGATATAAATCGAGATAAACTAGATAAAATTCTAAGTTTATTATAGAACATAGTATATAAAGTATATATCTATAAAGAGATTAAAGACTAATAGTATAATTAAAGAGTATATTAGAATATTAATTAATAACTAGCTTATAAAGCTTAAAATATTAATAGAGAGTATAGATTAAGAATAGTAATAGAATAGATTTTTTCTAAAGATTAGAATAAAATAAAATAAGTTTTTTTAAATTTAAGAGTAGTAATAAAAGTATAATTTAGATTAAAGCTATACTTTAAAATCTTATAGACCTTTATACAAAATATAAAAGAAATATTATCTAGAATTACTATTAGTAGAAACTTTTCTATATTAAAGGTAGATTTATAAGAATTAATATTATATATACTAATAAAGTAATCTTTCTTATTATAATATCTATATCTAAGTAGCTAAGTAACTATCTATAGTTAGTATATTAGTGTATACGTAATGTTATATTTTATTACGTGTAGTAAATTTTAATAAGAATATAGTATATAGTATATTAAGAAGTCTATTAAGTATTTATATAATAGATAAGTAGAAGTATAAGTATTTTATTAAACTACTAGCTAAATAGCTACGTAAAAAAGTAGATATTATATATATTTTATTATTAAACTAAATGTAAAAGCTATACTAAGTAAGTGTATCTAAATAGATTAATCTAACTTAAAATAAAATATATAAGTTAGAATTCTTTTATTATAGATTCTAACTATAATAAAGATTTATATAGTATTAAAGACATATAATTTCTACTAGTGCTAGTAAATATAAGAATAACGTAATTATTTACTACTATGTCTTTAACTATATATATACTTTACTACTAGAACTATAAGATAACTATTTACTATTATAATTTTATTTAAAATAGTATTATTAATAGAAGAAACGCTATATATAGATACTTATTACTTACTAGAGTTAAGATTAATAGAATACTATAGTATCTAGCTCTTATAATAACTTTACTACTCTTTCTAATATACTTAAAATTATTAAAGGTTTATAGCTATAGTAACTTTAACTATTAAAAGAATTACTTAATTCTTATATAATTTAGTTAGAAGATTAAAATATAAATAATCTATTAATTAGTAAAGACATTTATATAATAATACTAGTTACGTTAATAATTATAGCTCTAGCTTAAAGAGTTCTAGGTTAGATTATAGAGTATAATATGTAATATTAATTTAATAGAAGAATAAGTTATTAATATTTAACTTATATACTAATTTTAATTATATTATATAAAGTAATCTAAGTATAACTAATATTAAAGCTATATAACGAGTTTAATCTTTACTACTCTAGTTTTTATATATTATAAAACTATAAGTCTTTTATATAGTGCTATAGTTATATATTATATATTATAGCTTTTAGAAAAACTCTAGTTTAGTTCTATACTATAGTTTTTATTTCTTCTTCTTTACTATAATCTTAGGCACTAAAATCTTTCTAGTATTCTTTCTAGTGTTTATATAAAAAAACTTAATTTAGAAGATTTACTAGAAAGATTTACTAGATACTTTAGTAGCTCTAGAGGTCTGTAGCCTACTTATTATTTTATTTAATAAACTTCTAACTTTTTTAAAATCTATAATATAGGTTCTATATATACTAAAAAAACCTTTAGTAATATTTTATTATTTTATACTATAAGAGAAATAAAAATATTAGATTATACTATATTAGATATTAATCTTAATTACTTTAATCTTACTATCTTAATAGATTATCTTAGTATAATAATTTATTTTTATTAACTAAATTAAAAAGTAATAAGTAATAATAACTTAGTATAATAAGTATACTAATATAGTTATTTTTATATAGTATAGTATAGACTAAGTTTTAAAAATTAGGTATCTTATAACTAGAGTAGCTATCTAGTAGTAAGTATAATATATAATTATTCTTTAGAGTAGAAACCTATCTTAAAATTTAAAAATTAGTATCTTTGTTAAAAATCTAAATCTATATTTCTTAAGAGAAGAATAATACTTTCTAAACTTATATAGTATCTACTTAAGTCTATATTAATATAGCTTTAAGTATATAGTAAGTACTATATATAAACTATACTAATAAAGCTTTTAATATTCTTTAAATAATTAGATTATTTATTCTAAATAAAAATTAGCTAAAAGACTAGCTTATCTATAAGTATAAGTAGCTTATTTATAATAGTAAATTTAAATTTTATTAGTATATAGTCTCTATTAATATATTTAAGTAAATAAAAAGATAATATAAAGCTCTAAGTAAGTATATTTAAAAGTTTAATTATAGTAGAGTTTTTACTAGAAATATAAGATGTTTTTTAGTAGAATTAGAAGTAGATAATATCTTACAATGTAAAGCTTTACTTTATTCTAGAGATATAGTAAGTAGTTCTTAGATACGCTTTATATAAGTATAGAATAGAGATATTATTATATTATCTTTTATAATTATAATAGTAGAACTTAGAAAAAATATAACTTAAAGTTAGATATATATATTTAGAGATATACAAATAAAATAGATCTAAGAATCTAAAAGCTAGTCTATTTTTTAACCTACTATATTATACTTAATTAGTATATTAGAATTAGTGTTATAACTATTACTAACTAGTGTTTCTAGATTTTAGTTATCTATAAGCTTTCTATTAATACTTTATTATTCTAAGTAGTACTTAAGATATTAGAATTAAAATATAAAATAGTATATTATATTTTCTTTAGCTTTAGCACTACTTTCTATACTAAAACTAAGTATTATAAAAGCTTTTAGAGTAGAAGTTTAAAGTTAGAGATAGATATAGAGATAAAAGTAGTATATAATAGAAAAAATAATTATAAATAAGTAGACTACTATACTTTACTTTTAAATAATAGTTTATATTATAAAATTATTACTATACCTTTAAATATATAGATCTTACTTAGAGAAAAAGAATTATATATATAATTTATAAATCTAAGTCTTCTCTAAATATTATAAAGTTTCTAATATCTATATTACTATTAGCTTATTTATTTTATCTCTAATTTATTTATAGTATATTAAATTTCTCTTATTATATTACTATAGCTATAACCTTAATCTAGTAAGTTTTAAAAAAATTAAGTTTATTAAGTAGCTAATAAGTTATAATAAGTACTTATTATAACATTAGAATTCTTTTATCTTTAGAGCTTTTTCTTTTTATATATATTAATTATACTTAATTCTAAAGAGATTATTAGAGTACTTTTCTACGTTAAATAAATCTAACTCTAGAAGAGAATAATTACTTCTATATAAATAGTTAAATTTCTAATTTAGTAGATTATATAATATATAAGAATTGTAAGAACTTTAAGAAGTATTAATCTTATAATTAATATATCTATAAAGCTTAGTCTATTAGTATATATATATACTATTACTTTAATAAAACTAACCTTACTAAAGATTTTTTTTTAGAGTAACTATCTAAGCTAGATATATATATTAATATCTAATTTACTAATATTAGTTACTACTATAGATATTATCTTATAAAAATTTCTAGAGAAGAATATATAAAAATCTAGTTAAGTATATATAGCTAGCTAGAATAGAGTTAGCTTAGAACTTTATAATATAAGAGATAAAAGAAATATAGTAGATTATCTATAGCTATCTTTAATATAAAACTAGTAGATACTATATTAGCTTTTATTAATCTAGTTAATACTTTATTAATAAAATAATTAAAATTTTTATAAAAAGAGTTAAAGTATAAGTAGAAACTAGTCTATCTAGAAATATTAGTTATTAGCTATCTATAGTAAAGTAATTACTAGAAGTATAAAGAGTTACTATTTAGAAGCTATAGTAGTAAGCTAATATAATACTTATATTAAGTTACTATATCTTAAGTTTCTAAGTTTTTATAAAAACTATTTAAACTATATATAATTATATCTTCTATAAAGTATAATTTAATATTTTTATTAATACTTTAAATAAAAGCTTAATACGCTAGATAAAAGTATAGAATCTTAAATAAAAGTAAAGTAATTATATATAGAATAGAGTATTACTTAAGTAGCTTTAAATATAATAGCTATTTTTAATCTAAAGGTTTATATAGCTATATATCTTAGAAAATCTTATTACTATCTTTTATACTAGCTAGAAGTAAAGTAACTTAACTTTATATAAAGTTACTTAAGATTTTATATTTAATATATATATTATAACTATAGTACTAGTATTATCTTATATTAAAACCTTTTTTTTTATTAAGTATAACTACTATTATAAAAGCTATCTTTACTAATAGAGTTATTATTATCTACTATAGCTTTTTTACTTCTTTTACTATTTCTTACTCTAGACTTTTTTAAGTCTATAGATATAGTATTAGAATTTAGTACCTTACTATACACTTTATTAAAAAGAACTATATACTTAATATAAAATATTATCTATATATTAGCTAATTACTAATATAGAAATATACTATAAGCTTATTACACTTATATAGATATTATTATAGTTAAGAGCTTTTATATAAAGCTTAATAGAGAGAAGTTTATAATAGAAGTAATAGTAAGAAACTTATAAATATATCTATCTAATATGTTAAGCCTATGTAAAGCTCTTGCCTACGCATCGCGTACTATTGTCGTATCTTCTCTAAACTTAATTAGGCGTATCTTGTTAGTGGCTAAGACACCGGATATTGCTATGCGGTCATGTTGGCACGCGTTAGCTCCTTCGACCGGGCGATGTAGTCGATGATTTTGTAGCGAGGGCGATGCAGAGCTGTGCCGTGTGTGGTGCAGGTCCCGTGTGCAGGCCCTGTACTGTGGCAGCCTAGATGCCATAACGACGTACGCGTTCTGGTAGTGCACGGATTGTGCTAGGTTCGCACCTGTGATAATCCCGCACTAGCCAAAACAAGCGGAGGGTCGGGACCTGCACGCTGGAGGTGGCACGTCTTTTGATGCGCCTGCGGCCACCTCCAGCCCTGCGCAGTTACAAAGCCGCTACGCGTGCACGGCCACACACACCAAAGCTGCGCGCCCCTGTCATTACACACCCTCTGGCCAACACAGTCTATCCATTAGCTTGAGGCAACAGAAAGCAGGAAAGCAACTCAGGAAGACCGCTACAGTTTCTCATGCACCGTCCCGTGTAAGAGCAGCAGCCCGTGTGGTTCAGGTCCAGCGTCGCTCGCATGCGCCATCATCACAACCTAGGTGGCGGTGTGATGCTTACATGATATTCACCATCACATGCAGATGTCTCTTGGTCATTCCCACCCATCGCCGGCAAGTCTATGGGTGCCTATACTCGTACAGTCTCATCCCGCTAGACAGTCGCTGTTGCATCGCTGTGTCGTTGGGAAAGAACAAACCCAAGGGAGGAAAGCCTATGGACGGGAACCCTTCATTATTACAAGATTCGTGGAACGACGACGCTGGTAAAGTACCTTGGACCGCATTCAGAGGCATGAGAGGTCGCTGTGCACCTTACCTTTTTCACCATGTTTCGCCAGCTTGAGCATCAGCACACACGCTTTTAGCTGCATTCACGATACTGCTGCCTGCTCTCTCCCTCAGTCTCTCAATCTTTTCACACTATCATGTAACATCTGTATTCACCAGACTACCCTTCCTTTACGCTGGCGTTTCCAACAAGCCTACACGAGGACCAGCAGCGTATGCATCGCGCCTATTCTGTGTTCTTCAACAAAGCCCGACTGTGAGTATAAAGCGTTTCTTTCGCTCGCGTACTAACATTCAAATTCCGTATCCTCTGCGAGATTGCGCTAGACAGCGTGCTGCTTCCTCGAGAGATAACATTGCTGGGAAGCAACTGCCCTCTGCCCAGTGTTCCAGAGATGGTGGTATCAGAAGTTGTTATCTATGTGCATCTTTATTGCGTGAGGGTATCGATTCCTCAGAACTCGTCAAGAGAGAAGACAAGTCTGAACGCGGTGATGCAAAGGCGCAGAGGAGCTCAGCGTCTCTTGCATGTAGAAATAGCTTCCTCCGCTCAGCGGGACCGCCGAAGCCTAGACACCATGGTAGACGACCTGTTCCTGACCAATCTGATTGCTGACTTCGCTCGATACGAAAGGCCAACCTGCTTCAGGTGTGCAAAAGTATGATGGAAGGGCACAAAACCTATAGTCCAAGCTTCTCACTATCCAGACGGAGTGGCAAGACAAACACACGTCGGACTTTGACACGATTCTACATGGTTGCAGCATTCAGGTGTGGGATACGCCGTCTCTCATGGCGCAGCAATTGACGAGCAGTAATTCCTGATTCATGATCTTTGCAGGAAAGAAGCTGACGCCAATAAGATGCCTGAACTCAACCGTCGAGAGAATGTGAGACAGCTCTGGACGTGGCCCATTGGTCGAGCGAATCTCAATCAGCCCCGCCGTAGAGACCCCTTGTTCGAATATACAGATAATACCCATGCTGTGCAGTAAAGCAGTGTCGTCAGAAAGGCTCATGTTGACCACACCAATCACGCCGGGAATAGTGAATACATCGCTGGAAACGCGCACGCCGAGAGTACAAACAATGTCGATAACAATGATGAAACTACAGGAGACATTCACCTTGAGTTTTCGAACAGCGTCGAAGACAATCAGGTACCAGCTAAATTTTTTTAGCGGCGGCGGGAGCAGACTGTATAAAGAACTGCCCGCTGAGCAGTAGCCATAAACTTACAACTCATCTCAATTACAACTCCGCAAATTTGTCGACATTGAATCGCCTACCGCACCTGAAGATTTTTCCACACAATGGTTCGCATTACAATAAACAGGACTGGGGGAAACACGACCATCGACGTCAGCGAGCTCGACGACACCAGCGGCGTCTATATAGAAGGCCTGCCTTGCACCTCCGCACATGCGACATCGCATCACGAATCGGGTAACTTCAGTGCCGGTGATGTGGGTACTACTGGTAGACCCGGATCACCTGTAGAAGCCAGATCTGAAGACGGCACGCAAACTACCACCGATCGTTACACGGGCACACAAAGCAACTTGGGAAGGCAAGAGTCTAATCTTGCTACTCAACCACCTCTTCCGTCGACGACTGGAATGACTCCACCCGTATCCGACTGCCCCTTTCAAGGGTTCGCAGACCTGTTAATGACTAGACTTGATCGTCTAGAACTATTGATCGAGTCCACAGAACGATCGAGAACTAGACACCCAGCACAGGGTCTGTCCTCTTCTCGATCTCTCGCAAGTGCGCCTGTTCCGTTTAGTCAGGAGACACTACATCAACAACGCCAAGATCGTCTCGATCGGGGTCCAAATATTGTTGACATGCACGATAACGACTTTCACGATAACGTAACTCGTCCTCTTGCCCTTAACGACAACGAGTCCCACGAGCCGCCAGAGCAATACCCGGAACAAAATCCAGGACAGTTCCTAGCGCAGTCCATGAATAGCGGCATAGACCGGCCGCTTCAACCCGATGCGCAAAAAGATCCAGATCCGTACACGATGACCGGCGCAGACGGGCCACTTCAACCTGATGCGGAAAGAGAAGATACGTACGAAATGACCGGCGCAGACGGGCCACTTCAACCTGATGCGGAAAGAGAAGATACGTACGAAATGACCGGCGCAGACGGGCCACTTCAACCCGATGCGCAAAGAGACCCAGATCCATACATGGAGAGCAGGATGGACAGGCCGCTTGGGCACGATAGACAAGATGCTCGAGCTCAGTCCATGCGGAGCGAGTCCTATAGGCCTCTAGATTCTCCTCCTGACAATCTCGAGCCCGAATTCGACCCTGTACGAATATGCCTACTTGGCATCACGTATTTGGTTTACATCATCGCTGTAGTCGTTGTCGTCTTTGTCGCAGCAGACTGGCTCTTTCAAGTCGACGAGCTCCCCCTTATTTAAGTCGACGACTTCACAGTTATAACAGTTTTTAAGGTCAATCAAGCGATTCCACGGAAGCACTTTCAGTGAATTGATAGAGCACAGCACCATTATAGATCTTGTTATAATCTACGTAATAACAATGTATTTATCTCGAGAGAGTCTAAGTAGTATGCTGTACGAGAGATCTGTAACAAAAGACGCAGACTACTTGAGCTCGAATGCGCTGAACGTGACTGAGGAAAGTGTTGGGTGAATCCTGATTGCCTTACGTGTGAAATCCAGGTGATCTAAGATGCCCTTCCACTCAAGTGCAGATCTGTACTCAATACCAGGGCTTTAACAACCTAGCAGATTAGATTGTCAATGTCGGCAATTGTGCTTGTCGCAGTAGTTCACTCGACCGTCAAGCCCGTACATGGCTAGCTTGTTGTTTCTCCCAGCTCGAGGCAGGATAGGGATAATGTTCATGGTGGGCACTGATCAGTTTATTCCTCGACGTATGCCGCCGAGGTGAAGCCCAGGAGACATCTGACACTGTCGTTGTCGGCCTGGACAGGCACGTTGAAGGTGAGCGCGTTAGTCGCGAACTGCCACACCACTATTGGAAGCAAGTCGATTAGAAGCAGTGATCAACAGTTATCCTGCCAAAGTGATATGAGTAGCAGCCAGCAATTTGACTTGGATGATCTAAGCTTGATGAATACAACTGTGACCGTCAAAAGCTACCGCGACTGCAAGAATGATATCCAAGTGCGCGTTGTGGAAGGTGGGGAGAAGTAACCTGAAGTAAAACTGGGCGGAGGGAAGATGAAGAGATCGACGGTGAGCAATCCATAGCCGTGTGACATGAATGCGGTGTTGCTGGGTGGCACGACAGCAACCACGTCCGTACCCGCATGACAATGGCCCCAGCGGGCAAACGACATGTTTCCAAGGCTCTCTCACTTATGGTCGTAAACTTCAACCCGTTACATCTGAATCATAGCATTCTTCTAAGCGTGTCCATCGAGCAGCATTACACCACGAATGTGCGATTCCCACAGGCCCGGGGAAGAAGACAGCACTGCAGTGAGTCTACGACAAGCCCGCAAGCCGAACGAATCTTTGCTTCAAATCCTGCGCGACATAAAATTCCATCTTGACGATATCGAAGAATGTATCACGCAAGCCCAGCATTGGAGATGGTAGAAAGCATAGGGGAAAGGGGGAAAACGAGGGCCTAATTGCTCCGCAACCGCAGAGTCGCACATAGATACGCACGTAAGATATTGACGCCGACGACGGGGAAGGAGTCGAGAGCTATGATGAGCGACTATCGCGACCTTGCACTAATGAAAACAGGATGTTGTGGATATATGATGTTTCACAGAAGGACTGCCCGATGTTGTGGACGCACTCGGCAGGTCGACGGAGTCGTTGCTCAGCCTAACACTCACATTACTGAAGTCGGCGCAAGATTAAGAAAAGTGGAAAGAAAGGATGGCGATGGCAGCATGCGATGTTGTCGAGACGTATCACAGATCACAAGCTCTGTGGCTCGACTTGCAGGGCAACAGCACGACTGGGGATGCGCCGTGGCTCGTCATGCCGTCCCGAAGACTTAGTGAAAGACATCCGAGCGGAGAGGGAGAACGTACCAGAGATGAGTCTTAGCGGATAGACGACCTCTCCACGTACTTTGAAGACACGATCGAGATCAGACAGGCGGCTGGGGGAGACAGGGGAGACGAGTACGTGGACCGGACGGAACATCTACGATTTTGTTTGGCTGAGCTCAAGGTGCATGAAATGTCAAAGAGAATGGAAGCGACGACATAGGCTGAAAACACGTAGCCCGTCGACTGGTTCGTCACGAGGGAGTGTAGGGTTGCCATATCGAGCATGCATCAAGGTCAAACGCTAGTACCAAATCAGTGTGGCGCAGTCTCGCCTCCACTGGTGCGTCATCGCCCGACGTCGACGGGTCGCGACACGCGCGTGAAGGCCAGGCGCAGCACGAGACCATGGAGCTCTCTGGCCCTAGCTGCTCTTCCTCGCATTGCTTCATACCCATCAGCGCGCATCAACCCACACATGCCATGCTCGGCACGCCCTCTCGTCATCTCCAATGCCAGATGCAGCCGCCCAGGCCGCCGCAACCACGGCGCCAGCAACGTGCGTGCTGCTGCATGTCTCAGCCTGCGCAGCGCTCCTCAGGCGGGCCCTGCTGTATGTAGAGCCTCCCAGACAGCTCGCTCTTCGCCGCTCAGGCTGTCCACCGCCCATCGCGATGACCGACCAAGACAGCAACGCGCCCCGGGGCCTACCTTCTGTCGAGCAGCTGGCTGCTATCGCCCTGGCCCGCCTTGCCAGTACCGCCATCACCGAAGCCAGGCTCCGGGACGTCTTTGCCGAGAGGCGGACGTGGCAAGTCTCGTTTGACCTGCACCGAGTTTCCCGACGACCCAACATGACCGCGCACAGCAGCCTTCGGAAGAGGTCCAGGAACCTTCGCTCTCCCGACCCAGCCGATCGCAACGAGGTCTCCTACGATTCCCCAACATCATGAATTACAGCCTCCGGGATAGGTTCAAACCCCAACAGGACCACGAACAACAGTCTCCGGGTGAGGGCCAGCAAGCCTTCCGCCCAGAGCCCCAGGCCCCTGCATCAAACGCCCCGACGCTGGACCACAACCTCGGCGCAGAGGACAGATGCGAGGAACCCGATCTCCCGAAAGAGACAGCCAAAACGATACAAGCGCGCTACGATGGGCTGAAGGAACCCCGATGTTCTGTCGCGCATTGGGGCATCTGGCGCCAGACGAACCCTACGCCGCATAAGCGCTTTGTCCCTGATCTCTGTACCCACAAGGTCACGCTAGATGACAAGTCCTTTCAACTCGACCGCTTATTCTCCCACGACGCCACACCGGGCGACATCTTCGCTGAGCTGGAGCCATGGGTTCTCCACCTCTCTTTGAAGCTGACGGAGCGCAAGTACCACTGCCCTGTTCTTCTTGACGTTAGATTCTCTGGTCTCGGCAAGACGCGGGTGATGACGGGCGACGCTGCAGGTGGCCCATTTACCTTGGACACGTCTGTGATCGGCTGCACATCCAAACTGCTCTTCAAGAACAGGCCACGAGAGGTTGGTGTTGTTGGACGATTGATAGAGATATGTATCGGCGAGAAGAACGAGATTGTTGTATGTACTCTCGAAAAAGGCATAGCAACAGTAGCAAAGCTTGACGGCAAGTTGAAGGAAGGGAGATTTCGCCAGGCATCATCACACACTAAGCTCGGAACTCACAAGGATGCGATGAACTTTGTACGGCGATGCGTTAAAGCCCGCCGATGCAGACAGACTCCACGCAACCTTTCTGGCTCGTCACGTTCGCATCAGCTTATCTTCTTCGACTTTGTTGCCAAGGGCGAGAATGGAGAGCTACTCCTAGACAAAGATAAAGATCTCCTTGGTACCGTCGTGTTTAGCGAGCTTGCTGGTCATGAGCCTGGTGAAGTCGAAAGAGCCGAGGTCAACGCGGAACTGGGCGGCCATACCAATACAATGCCGCTATGCTTGCCCATACCCGTTTCCCACGTTGTCTTTGCGTCGATCTAATGACTTCCGGTCTTTGTTGCGCTCTCTCCGTTGTGATATGCGTACGCAGCTGGTTGCCTGCTCACTAGTCTTTTCCTCCATCGCCGCCAACATGAGCAGCTTCTGTTGATCTCTTCACACATCTTCGCACCATTCGCTCGCTAGGCCAGTACATACACTCTTATCGTAAACCTTGCTGGCCTCTTCGCAGCCAACACTGCACTCGCAGCATCAGTCCATCATCTCTAGCTCTGCCGTCCGACCATCTTCACGATATCGATTGAGTCTGGGGACGTCTTCCAACTTTATATCACGCCGACCCATTCCAGTTCATTGCGCGCTTCCATCGCGCTCCGCGCTTGCAATCCACGACCCCGAAATCAACTCTCATCATGATCGTGCTTGCATTGTCCTCCCCTACACAACCCACCGCGCTAAACGCAGACTCCGGCCTGAACCTCGACAAAAGTTGTCTTCATGTCTCTCCGATTCTCCAAGGTGCTTAGTATCATCATTACGATTATTATCGCATTTATCGCGCTACTCCTCGCAAGATTCATCGCAACGCATCGTCTGTTCCTATGGTCAGCTCCTTCCAAGTGGCTGGCGGAGCGATTATCTCGTCGGCCAGACTACTTTCAAGACCCCTGGCAATACGCTACAGCGCTATCGGGAGCAACGTTCAACTTACATGGGCTTGCATGATGGTGGCAACGTACTACTCTTCACTGAACTGGTGGCTCTTGGTTAGCATTGTCATTGATATATCGGTATTCGTGGGGGCGTCGATGTACTTTTTCGGCCCAGATCAACTTTGTGGGCTGGCCCACGGCGAGCAAGAGGCAGCCAACAGCAATACGCTCCCCCCAATGATAATGCGGAAGACGGTGCGAAGTAGATGCTGAAGAAGAGTTCATAGATTCTCATGGGGTCGACGCTAATCATTGGCCGCCATTGTGAACAAGACCCTCAGTCTCCTGCCACTTATCAAGGAGCTCGCCGAAAATGTAGAGCTTCTTCTGTCCCTTCCGAGACACGTGCGCTAATTCAATCATAACCGCGTAAGGCATCTCCACCCGGACAACCCACGGCCGAAGAGCCGCCAGAGCTTCGCGAAGGACGTGTGCTCTTGCTGCCGTGTCTCGCAATGTATGCACTCGTTATCGGTACAGCCCTCTTTGTCTTCGGCGCCTGAGTATCATATCTTCGATCGGGGCAGCATGGAGAAGTTCGCGCGGCGATATTCATGCCTACTATGCGCACCCGAACGCCTAGGTGGGTGCTTCCCGGGGATGTTACTCCTATCAACACGTCCGTATTCAACTGGACGCACACCAGGACGCCGCGCACCCTGCCAGTGCGAACTCCGAAGCGACGAGAGAATTACCTGTTACATTAATGGCTTCAATCGGCGGGAAGAACGTGGTATGCGGAGTAGTGAGCATGTCTGAACTTGGCTTTCCGTCTTTCATTGGGCAGTTTTCGTAAGAGAGCAATATTGAATTGAGGTTTGTTTGTAGTTGGAAAATGGCTTCGCATTGGAGTGTAGCCGCTCATTTGGCTGTCATGGAGGCCAAGAACATTACACGCGTTGGAGTGTGTGATCTAATCACAGTGAAGGGGTGGCAACTGCAAAGTAGTAGGCTTGTTTGATATCCCCTCACGTGCCCTCACAAGGTTTTGATATAGATCTAGATACGATCTAGGTTCTCCAAACATGCATTCTTCGGTCACAGGTCCGAGACCCGTGCAATGTCGCGGTACTTTCTGCCCAAGTTTTGAGCTCCAGGTGCACATGGAGTCTGCAGTCACTGGTTCTTGATCTACTTTTGCGGTAGTAACGCAGTAGGGGTGAACGAGGCTTTTGGTTTTTGATACTGAGTGATACACCGAAAGACAATGTGACAATGTCTTGTCTTGTGACGTAGTTCTCTCAAAACCCATTGCCAGCGTTGAGTGGGCTCTTACGCGACTTGGCTACCGAGGTTGAGAGTGAAATGGGAAAGACGAGATACAAGACAAAAAGGTTGAACTGTCCGCATCTAGCGAGTCCTTTGAGTTTGGGACCACTCCATGACCGTTACCATCTCTTTTGACACCGACTGAGGTCAACACCTGCTGAACTAGATGTTCTGGGCGTGGTATTCTGGGCTTGACTTGTCTGGATAGAACCAATCTTTGCGTAGATCATGTGCGCGATGACCGTGCCGAATCTGCTATGCGTGGGTTTATGAGTGCATTGAAATTCCGTACGAAAATTACAAGGGTTCCAGAGTGATGACTGATGCTCCGAGCTAGAGCGAGTTAATCAGCCTCTGCGGTAGTAAAAGGTGCGCGAGGGGTGGGCTGGTAACGGATGTAGAAGCATCCAACTCACGTCTACTTGTAACATCGTAGTGATTTCGAGGGCATCTTCCTCCTGTCGGGATGCTTGAGCTAACTCTGGGATGGGAAGATGGATAGTGGGTTGGGTAGCGGCGCTGGGGAGGATATCGGAGGATGTGATGCTATCAGGACTATGAATGCACCACGTGGTGCAGCGCTCTGCTTCGCCAACCTTGTGACAAAAGTGTAAACATGAGGAGATGTCAAGCTCGATTCAACGGGACTCGAGCTCTGCGGGTAGACGTTTGTACCGCGCTAGTAACGTGACCGCATCGCTTACAATCCAGGCGGTAGGGTCAAGCGTGGGGGACGCGACGTTGAATGTTGTTCTTCTGAGATACAGTCTTTATTGAGGAGCACTGAAAAGCTGACGTAGGGCCGATGCTTCGCTGTGAGGACGAGAGTGCACCGATTGCTATCCCAGCATGCTTCAAAACGGAACTTGGGTGATATGCCGTTTGGTATGAAGGGAGGGTTAAGATGCTGTGAGCACGATATCGATTCTTCACAGATCTGACGTGCGCAATACTACAAAGCACCATGTCTGGATGAGTGGAAGCGTTGCACATGCATCTCATGGCCTGCATCGTGCGTAGGCGGCCTGGCCTACATCTTCCGATAGCAAGTGATGCACTCTGGATCAAGCTGAGCGAAGATTAGAAAGAAGGCGGGAAAGGACGTGGCAGAACATGCATCGGAGCTTCGCATCGCGATCGTATTGGGTACAGTTCAGGGGAATACCCATTGACAATGGTTACAGAGCATGCGAGTAAGTTCAGAGTCGCCAAAAAGAGTATCTCTCTTGGCATGAAACATCACTAGATACCTGAATAAGTTCACATTGAACACGTTCAGCATCGCACCTTTCAGGACCGGTACCAAAGACCGGCTTCGGGGAAGACTTTGACCCTCAATGGCGCATCATGTCCGTGTTCGTCCCCTTTGCTGCGTAAATGCCTTCACCGCTTCGTGGAGTTCAGGCGACTGGGGGTCCGTTTCCGGGCTGCGCGTGCAGATGCAACTCTCTACTTAAAGATGGCGGGCTCGGCACTTCCTGTCATTGCGAAGATGGTTACACGACAAGCTCATCCACTACGATTTTCCTGGGCCGAAATGCGGCCTCTCGCTCTTTCCTCCAGTACGAACCAGGACCAGACCGCAGTCCGAGTCAAAGGCGCACTCTATTCGTTCGTTCTTTCCTCTCGCGGACGTCCTGTTGCAAATAGGGGCGCAATAGCCGGGAACGTCATGCTCGAGCTTCGGTGCGGTCGGCGTGGAGTGTGACGCTCACTAGTCATTCCGACGACCGGCCAGCAGAAACCCAAGCGCGGTAAGTCGCTGTATTTGTCGCCTTGACGCGGAGGCGAAGAATTTGGCACGCGGCCCGGGAACTTCCAAGGTTTCCGCGGCCCGCCCTCGCTTACCTGCGACTAGAGCTATCTCGGTCTAGTCTGCGCCTCACCAGCAGGTCAGAGCGTTACCAGACATGGTCCTGGATCCTGCTGCTACCGCCGCCTCTCCAACTTTGCTGTGGTACCCGTCTGTCAGCCCCCAACTGAGCCATGCGCAGATAGGAAGCGCGGCTGTGCATAGGCCATCTCAAACTCGTGTGAACATGGCGCGGGGTACCTTTGCTTCCCAGTCTGGACTCGAGGTAGGTCGCTCATTCCAGGTGCAACGCTTCAGACGATTGGCTCTCGGAGTCATCGCTACACCCGACGATCCCTCTGGCCTGTGGAAAGGGCGCTGGGTTTCTGGTGACCTTCAAGGACCTAGATGGTGTGCGACTTGCAATCCCTCCCAGCGCAACCTCCAAGATGGCGAGTCCAGTCCCATGCGCACGCTGGCGCGTTCGCTGGTGGTGGTCCAAGCCTGATATATCTTACCACAAGGTTCGTAATCTCCAGATTCTACTGCCTTTTAATGTCGCTATGGGTGAGTATGTCCACTCATAAAGATTGGGGGAAGCTGGGGAACTTACCCTCCACCCTGTTGAACCGAACGATGTCCAACGCTGATAGTATCTCTTCCTTCGTTACGTTCTTCCCGCCCACAGACTGTCAACTGTTCATTTCGAGGCTAGGACGAGACAGTGAGCATATATCCTGGAGTAAGCATGCTTGCGCCCCTTTCCATGCTGTCCACAGGAACTGTTGCAACGTCTGCCAATCGCACATGGTTTCCAATCACTACGTCAAGTGCTGCATATGGCTCTGTCCGTTGCCTTGCCCATTTGATTGCATCGTACTTCTATCAACAAGCCGTTGTTATTGAACGTCATTTCGGGTCCGCCAACATCTCGAGAACGGAGAGAGATGGTCGGTTGGTGCATCAGCTGACAATACAAGATGCCCATGGCCGTATCGCGTGGGGTGGCGTGTCTCTCTTGTTCCTGGACACATATGGGAATGTGCGCATGGGGTTGTCGGAAAGCGCACATGTTGGATGGAAACGGCTATTCGTTCTTCCAACAGACCCGAATGCTTTGCAGGGACCGAATAAGCTCTAGGTGTAGCTCTCTTCCTACTGTATCGGCGATTTCGTGAAAGGAATATACCGACAATCTTAGAACTGCGCACTTGACTCTACAATACTCATCCAATTGCCCGTGTTTCTAGTCCGGCTCAATCTTGCGATAGGTTTAAAAGACGCGAAGCAAGATTAAGTCTGTTTATGCGACGAAACCTCAAATGCACGTCGTCGCCTCTGCGGAATATCAACATTAAGTCTCTTCGTCGTGCTGCTTATCGAAACCGCCGCAATGCTGCCGTTCAGGTTCCTCTTTGCTTACGACCGATATAGCTTCTCATGTGCAAGTATGCCATCGGGGCTGCGATAGGCAAGAGTAGGACAGATGCAGTGGGTAGTTCGCGAGCGACAAGCGTCGTCGCTTGCCTTACACATGATCGACGAAGCACGAGCGAAGCTAACTGCGCCATAGTGGTTGAGCAAAGGCTCACCTTCTCGAAAGGGTCACGTCGACGACATCTTCCAAATGTTCAGCCATGCTAATACTCGACATATCCCACTCGACTAAGAATACCCTTCGTCCATTCCAAAGTCAGTTCACGCTCCCAGTCTTCGCCGTTTCTAAGGTTTCCCGTATACATCGCACTATATTTCACAGCGCCTGCTCGCACTGGCATCGAGTTGAGAGCAGTACCAAGATAGCTCTTTCTAGTGAAATTTGTTAACTTCTTGCGAGACTTCGCTGCGTCTTTATATATACACAATGCATCGTATTTACTCTTCAGTAAAAATCTCTGTTAGTAAACATCGTATGCCGTTTCCTTCAAGTCATGCTCGCTAACCTGTATATATTCTGTAAACCTTTCAGTATAGCTATGAACTACATAAAGATAACACAACAAACTACGACTACCTATACACACTCAACGTAACTACAAAGATCCACACGAACGATCCGTCACTGTATCTACACAAGAAGTCCTCACAAGAAGTCCTCGACACATCACGACAATATCTATCGAACTAGCTCTTGCAAATGGAAGAGTCAATCGAAGATTTCTTCGGGGTTAGCCTTGTAGAGAAGTGGCCAGCCGGCGTCCTTGGAGGCGTCCTGCTTCTATTTGCCGGGCTCTTTCTTCCAAAGTATGATGATCACGATCTCTCGCATCTGTCCTTGCTTCCAACACGCACCTCACAAGATGGATTCAATGAGTATTTGTGCGATAACGTGGGACGATTTGGTCTTCTCTTCATAGGTTGGCTAGTCCTCTGGGGCATATGTCAAGGTGTGGAGTGTCTTGTCGACCTGCTACCAAAAGCTTGGCGTTTGATCGTGTCATTTATCCATGACTCAAGGCGCGCGATTCAAGACGGGGTCTGGAAATGCCAGCAAAAATATCTCGGCCATCCTAGAGCTGTTTCCTTCATTGGTACTAGCCTTCGGAAAACACTGACTGCTGCCGCGTACACATGGATGCTGACAACCCAAACCCCGAGACCGGTCTACAAACCGGAGCCAGATATGTTTCGCCTGTTTTGGCCCTATGTGTTCGACAAAGGGGACTGTTACCGTAGTCCAAGCGTTGGCCAAGGGTTCTATGCCATCCTCACTATCTGGTTCGCGGTAATTGCAAGTGCGGATTTCATGGCTCACCTCGAAAGACGGTTCCTTGGCACGCGATATCGCTCCGCTAAGCTCTGGTCTATCGAATCGATCATTCTTCTTGTCCTCGCTATCTATTTCTGGCCAGTACCATTAGGAACGGGCTGCGAACGCAACATTGTCGAGACCAATGTTCTTATCCTTCTTTTCCTTTGCTTTTTGGGCGTTTACGCGTTCACATACAAGAGTTGGCCTTCTTTGGGGGTTGTAGATTTCTTCAGAAGCTGCATAACCATTACGAAGCAAAGCTGGCGACGGCTTAGGAGCGTGTCCGATACTCCTCATTCCAGCATCAAAAACATCTCGCAGTGCGTCCACGAACACGACACTGACCCAGACAAGGGCCCACTCGTCTTCAGCACGTGTAAGAGCATCTGCTGCGGGCAATGTTTCAATGCCTGTCGCGACAGCGACCAACGAGTCTACTGTCCCCAACACCTCGCTTTAGGCCCTCAGCAGCTTCACCCCCTCCGGTCCAGCCATATGGAATGCTGCGTGTGCAATGGAGACGATGGGTTGCTCGACACTCCGTGTGGTCATCCGGTATGTACCACATGTGTGACGAGGGTAGCTCGTGGACGGGTTCAAGCTTTTGGACGCAACCGAGTGAATGGACGGGTAACCAGGATCAGCGAAACGGACTACCACTGTGAATGCTGCTTTCCTCTCGGACCTGATCCATCCCCACCCACGGTCGCTGACTTGTTGGCGTCCCGTCTGAATGATCATCGACCAAGTCTTATTCACTAAAGGGGCAGGGACAGTCTTTCGTAGGAAAATCAACTCTATCCCTTTGTGGGAGTTCGCGCACACAGTTGATAGGTGTGTTGGCGGAGAGGTGTTGGGTAGGATATGTTCTTTAGATTTCGTTAAGCGTGTTTGACTGCGTGGTAAATAGGAATAATTGCAAATAAGACATTGTTACCAGCTACGTAGAAACCTCACCATCTCAGGATAGTGACCAGCAGGCGTTGGGTTATCCAAACTCTCGCAGCAGAGCTACCCATGCACAACATGTACTCGGTCTTTGTGTAAAAAGCCCTCCGCCTTCTCACTCTTAGTAGACTTGCAGTCTACTCGGGCCAATCCAGTCAGATTCATGAGCTCCCGCAGTCGGGCAGCGACCTCCATTCCCCGTGACACCCATCTTGTTATACGCCACCCTTGTTGTCCAGTCCACCTTCTATCAAGATCGCCATGCGTGTCGTGGAGACGGAAACATGTCGCGACGCGTGTGATGTCGTGTGGCCCGGTGTAGGAGGCGTCACCGCAATGTGGACAGGCTGGAGAGATGGCGTGAGGGCAATCAGCTGGAGCATCGGTCGACGTTCGGTTAACGGGCGATGCGTGGTCTGGCAACTGCGCGTCATGTAGACTCGGTCCGTCGTGGGGATGATGACGTTCTGCTGCAGCATGGTATCGAAGCACGTGAAGATAACTGACGACAAGCTTCGCGCGGTCAATGTGAGGGCAGAGTCGGCGATGACGGAGTGGTGCACCTCGGGCTCGCGCCGACGATGGAGGCTGCGGAGTGAATTTGGCGATCATGGATGAGGTCGTAGCCTTCTCGGGTGGCATGGAAAGACTTTGTTGGCAACTTATTAAACAAGACGCAGTGGTGTACTGCAGCCTGAGATGCGCATCAATGAAGGGTGACGCTGAGGCATGCTGTCTTGCTCAGCATCAGCTCCGCCAAATTCCAAGGCCCAAGTAACGTCCTCAGTGGGGATATCTGCAAGTCGCTGCTCCAGACAACAGGAACCGGGCGTGCGCGCTTCCAGGGATTAGATCATGCCGGGCCCGTCGTCCGCTGTCCTGTTGTGTATCCGTCCTCCCTTTTCCAACTCGTCGTGTCTTGGTGTGAAGAGGACGGCAGCGGCAGCCCATTGGTTGCGACTAGACATGAGCGATGTCTGAGGTGTATGTAGTATGTGTGGAGATCTGAGCGCTACGTCGCACGAGAGCAGGGCCGTCGCGATACTCGACATGTCCAAGGTGCTGCTGCTTAACGTGATTCCGTGTCTTGAATGGGCGTCTGGGTGCTGCAGTTGCTTGAATGAATGCTATAGCGGTGTCGCATGCGGGAGGGTGATGAGCCGGTAAACGTATGCGACTCGCATGGCGAGTAGTGTTGTGGAGGGCAACGGAATATGTCACGTCGAGAGCGCTGGGCTGCTGATCAGAACAGAACCGGGATCTCCGGCTCTAGAGGTAATATGGGGTCGGAGGACGACATGACTGGGATGCGCTGTTGCAAAGACATTGTGGACTATGGCGCGTGCATCGGGCGTGTGGCAGTGAGAGCTGGCACCGGGGCAGAGCGAACGCTGGCCGAGGCCGGATGCCGCTAAGCCTACACGGTCGCTAGCGACGCTTTGTCATCAACGTCATCGCCATCTTCACCAAAACCACCAACACTCAGCCGTCAGCTTCATTGTTGCTCAGCTTTAACAGCAGGGCAGGCTATGCATCTTCATTCGGTAGTTAAAAATTCAATTTATGTTGTTGCAAAGCCCCCTCCAATCGATGTGTCCTCCGTTGGGCTCTCCTCAGGACCACGCACATACCTAAGCGCACGCGTGTTCATGCCTCTTTGTAGCGCTTTGCCAGGCTACTTAAGGCTGAATCGGGCGTGCCTCGTTTCCTCGGGCTGCTCAAAACTGCGAGGAACAAGAAGTCCTAATCGGATTCGTCCTTGATCTTGTCATTTGTCAGCCCTACTACAAGATGCAAGGACTAAGTGTTGCGACTTACGTCCTTGCTCTCTCCGCCTTTCTGTTCCCTGGCCTTCTTATCATCCGTCTCATCCTCGCTGCTCCATCCGTTCTCCGTGTCTTGTATGATCTGTAGCCCATAAGAGGCGGGGGCATACACTTCATTGCTCGGGGGTGCCATTGTAGTTTCTAGGCCAGGTATAGTCGCGAGTTTGAGGTAAAACGCGATGGCTACGTCCGGCTTGACGTCGCAAAGACGGTCAGCGAAGTCTGGTTTGACATTGTGCTCTGCCGCGAATCTTTCTAATCCCCCTGCCTCGACCCAGTCCTTGTACGCTTGCAGCTCTCGAACCCGTCTAATTCTTGGGACGAACTGCTGCTGGGAGGATGACATGGTGGAGTATGCGCGAACTGTAAGTGTGTGCGCGGGTATTGTGCGTGATGGTGTGTATGCGCGTGAGAGTATGTTTGCGACTGTGTAGCAGAACGGAGGTTTTTAAGTGCAGTGACCATGTACCTCTAGAACCATGGTTCTCCTTCCGCAGCATCCACAAATCGAGCCAGCACTACTAACAAACCATTAATCGTACGGAAGTTGCACAGTGGGGAAATGTTGACCATACGAGGACCGTTGTCTTGGTCTTCGTCAACCACCGATGGGTTGGCGAGCATGTGCGAAGAGGGCATTGCCAACGATTGCGACGCTGCAAGGGAGGCCAGGGAGTGCATCAAGAGGTTGAGATGGTCTGTCGTCTGATGTCGCCCGAGCCCCGCCCGAGCCCCGCCCGTGAGACGCGGTTATGCCGTGCCGACTCCAAGCACAACACTGCCGACGCCGCAGCCAACTTGCCCGCCCTCGCCATGCCCAAGAGCACCGACACAGCTCTCCCCCTTCCCACTGCAGCGACCAAACACGCGCACTTTCCAGATTCGCTCAATCCAGTAGCCACGGCCCATTGAATGCCCACGGGCAGCACCACGATGACGCGCCAAGAGCACGCACTCCCACAAAGGTCAGTCGCGATCTGGGCATGACATGTATGGGCCTGGCTGACATAGGCTTGCGCAGATTGTTTCCGCCTCCCACGAGCGCGGCGAGGCAGCAACTGCCCCGATGCGCCGACTGAATCTACACGGCACACGGCGATTTGTAGATCAACACACCGAGTCATACATGGCGGATCGCATCTCGGAATGGCTCAACCTGTGCGCGATGCAACGAAATGCTCAGTCGGGCCACCGGGTCACGCTACGTGATGAGGCGCCAGCATGATGGCCAGCTCGAATCGACTGCACGTCAGCCAAAATCACTCCGTCCAAACCCGGTGATACGCCGAGCGAAGCAACTGTTCATGCTGACTCACGCATCCCAGAGTCCCTCGCACTCGCCATATCCTTTCCGCTCACAGCACCACCGACGTTGCATTGGTCATTAAGAACTATCGAGCACCGCGAACGCGCAGGCGTGGTCCGCCTGTATCTCACAAACCTGATCCTGGACTCGGATTAGGTTACTCCAGCCCAACTTGGACATACTTCAGCTCAACTCACATACCCAGTGCTACTGAGGCTCCCACATTTGTCACGGCACCTACTGGCTCCGCAACGTCTCTCGCCGACCTTGGCCACGTCGTACTCCCACCATACAGTCCTCACGTCGAATCTCGACACACTCCAGCACGGCGGGCATATCTTTGCGATTGCGGCAAACACACCCTCTCCACGCAGAGGCCGTCCATTTCCCAACTTCGTGCGAAGTCAAGCGCACCAGCGCTAACACGCGTCAGAAGAGTTTGGTCGTCCTCTCCTACAGTCGGCGTCATCCCCGCCCTCCGGTACCTCCGCGCTCGGCTGCATGCTGAAGCGCGTGCGCAAAGCTTAACCGTGCGGGAACCGCACGAGTGCTGAAAGCGCATGTCATGCGCATCGAGCATGCTACGCCTCATAGAACAGCTACGTTCAACTTCAGCAGAACCGTAGAGTTAATTGCCCATTCACTGTCGACATCAAGGGTGCCTCCGTTATCGAACTTGTGCACCCCAGCCGTGAACTCGAACCCGCCTAGGGCCCGAGAAGGACGACATCAAGTTTATGTCGAACAAGAAGCTTCCCTGCACCAATATTGCAACATCAATGCTGAGACCACGCTCTAGTGGCGCGGACGGGACGATGTTACGATTGCGATGTTCGTCTCGGGATGAAACGGCACGACTCGATCCCCATGCTCGAGGGCGGCGTATTCGACCGGGCTGATGCAGTACCGGGTGTATCACCATGCAAGAATACCACCACAGGTCTGGTCAGCGAATGTCCAGTGCCTCGAGATAATGCAGCTCAATCCTATAGACGTCGACAACGAGGTCTCTGCCGCACCTGGCAGACCGTAGTCTCTTACCAATGGTGAAAGATGAACGTACCGTCATATCGAACGTTGCTTAGGATGCTTCTCTCGTACCGTGTGCTTAGGACTTTAGTCTAGGCTGTGCCGCATTAAGTAGGTTAGCTGTAAGTTAGGGCTAAGCGCAGAGATCTTATTAATATAGTAGTTATTATCTTAGCTTTATTTTTTATTATTAGATATATTATTTTTTTTAGAGCTAAAAGTTTTTATTTAATATACTATTATAAGTAGTAGCTTTACTTATAAAATATTCTATATCTAAAGTACTATAAAATATACTATACTACTAATAGAATATAGCTATACTAAGCTTATAACTTTTTTTAAAAACTTAAAAACTTTTTTAAAGACTTCTTTATAACTAATTTATAAGTATTTTATTTATACAGAAATATATAAATAATTAAATAATTATTATGTCTCTTGTACTACTTTTAGAAACTTAGGTTCCCTCTGCCTACTACCACTGACGCAAATCTGTATGGGGCCAGAACACTGATCAGACCACCGAGCGAGTGTACCACAACAGCGAAGGCATGCTAAAAGATTACTCTACCATGGATCAGGTCTTCCGTCAATTCCCTTACCCTCTGCTGCGCCACGTCTACTGGGCGTCAGTGTCAGCCTTAAGAGAGAGTGTATGCCCTTCTCAAATCTATCGCCCCACCGCCTCAAGCACGCGGACCTTGGTATCACATCCTGCTCAACTACAGCCGCGTTCTGGTAGCTTTGCGATCACGAATGCGCCTCTCGGACCACGGTCAACTTTCGGGTCAGCCATCGTCGACTTTGGCCCAGGCCGCTGTCTGATCTACAAGCTCTAAAATCTCTTAGTGGCTGCTTCGGAGGTCAAGGGCGCTGGATGTAGTAGCTACTCATGCTTCTCCACGCCCCTGACGCCGCCATAATTGGCCTCAATTACTGGCTGATTGCTATAATTCCGCGCGCTCGTCGTGCTACCGTTCCGGTAAATCTCTTCTCACGACTCGAGATCCTCCACTTGGCTGGCGTGTGTCATTGAGTATGCTGCCCCGACGAGAGCGATCCGACATTCTCTACCATCTCCGCTACATCCCCTGATGGATATCCGCTGCAAATCTATAAAATCTCCGCTGTCACCAAGACGCGTTTGCTAAATGCACTATTCCTCCGTCCACACTTCGCCAGTTCTTTGACCGCTGCTTGCACAAGTCTTGCCTCTGCTCTACGAACTCCCAACGCTGGAATGTCTCTTCTCTGCACTCGGTGTGTGCTCCGCGCTCACCCTGATGCTTTCAATCGGTCATACTGGACCACGCGAAAGAGTACGCTAGCGCCGGTGTTGCAGTAGATGGGATAGACAACATCCCCGGCGACACTGTTCGGCAGCGCTCTTGACCTTGTCGTTTGCCTGCGATTTCGACAACCTTTACAGAATGGAGCAATGCTCATCTCCGAACCTAGCCTTTTTCCTGGCCTGAATGAGTGGAGCGGCCGACATGATCATAGGTCAGACACCTCATCCCGATATATCACCTTCGTTGTGGAAGAATATCATCGTCAAAGGTCGTCATGTCTACGTACCTGCGCGCCGGCGACCGCGAAACTCCACTCGAAGCACGATGCTCGCCTCGGCAAAGTCTATCTCTCCGAGACATCATGCGATGCCCTAAGGACTCCATGATGGGGCTTGACAGGTGTCAGTAGTCGTACTTGATGCGAATAGGGACTTCACGACTTCACAATAGTCCCAACTTTCTGTTTTGCAGCTTTTGGTTCCATGTCTTGCTTTCTATTCCAGGATGTCCATTCTCTCTTGTCTCTCATCTTGTCCGCAGGCGTACGTTCCAGAAGATCCTGCCAATGATCGTGTGGTAATGACAATCGGGTTGAAGAGGGCAGTGGGAATGCGCGCAATGGAACCCTCAGTGGGGCACCGCCATATCATATTACTGCATTAATAACGGCAATATCGAGATCAAGTCGCCGGTCACGCATTGCTTGCCTATCGACGGACACAAACACCAAGCTTTCACCATACTAGTTCCCGCATCCCTTTCTTCATGGATGCTTGCAACTGGCGCGCCATCGCATCAACCCAGACGACGCTGCTTGCAGTTGACTGGGACGTAGTCGGTAATCATTCCATCTCAATAAAGAAGCGACCCCATCAAAGGAACCATAATACTGGACTCAGAGACTTCTTGGTGGCTGGCCTCGAATCTCGGCAAGGCTACCTGCGTTGGCACATGTGTCCATCGCAAGCGGCAGTCGCCGCTCCTGGTGTCGCTTTTGGTTGGTGGCTAGATCTGTGTCATGTGGCCCTCTGATGATGCGAGGGAAGAGGTCATCTGGGCACACGCATGCCGAACCTGCTCGTCTTCCCTAATGACCAATTACGCGTTGGTATAGGCTGGCTCGGAGCCTTCCATGGCTTCGGTGCGCCACGAGACATTCCCGGACACGATGGTGGATTTGACTACCCGCTAACAATTGTGCAGACACTTTTCCATCACATCACGGCGACGATTGAACGATGCCCGCAAACGTGCGCGCACAGAGCATGGTTGCGACTGCGCTTGTATGACGAAGCGATCGAAGCACGCGAGCCTGCGACTGGCGCATACGAAATGGTACTTGCGAAGTGGCTCACCTCGCGCGACACATTTGCAGTGACGCATGAACAGAGCGCGGGCCGATCTCCGCACATACAAAAATGCATAAACTCTGCTGTAGCTGGTGCTTAGTGGAATGAGATACGAGCTAGGCAAGTATCTTGCTGAAGCGTCCTTCGTCCCTTGATGAGCAACCTTGTTGCGGCAAGGGGAGACGGACTGGCTTGGCAGCTGATGCTTTTCCATCACGAATGCTACTGCCCACATGCATTGTTGAAGTGGGTTGCGCAGCCATTGGCACGTCATGAGCTACTGGAGTGTCCCAGGTTACAGCCCATGACCGCTTCAGCCTCGTTCGGATGTGGGCGGCAATCCCGTCTGGATGACCCATTGGGTCAGCTGATCGCGCGTCTTCCAGCTGGGCAGGGTTATAAACCATACTTGGCTGACACTAGCGCGATTCCGTGCACTAGAGAGGTGCCCACAGCATGTTCGATGAATATGGTTTACGCCGTTGCGATCGGCCACGTTGATGTCGCATGCACCATCTCGCATTCCTTCCAATCGTTATCCACACCTACCTAACCACGGCGAGCTGCCGCTAGCTGCCGCTCCCGCAGCGCGCGCGCCAGCTGTCCCTGTCAATGCTTCGCGCTAGCCGTCTATCCCGCCATGCTTGAAAGGACGACACCTCAGCACAGACGGGTCTTGAAGGCTCCCATAGTCGCTGTGACCCTGCGCCACTCGAGACCAGCCATGTTGTCTCCTGTCACCATTGCTGCCTGGCAATGCCGGATGCCAGTATTGTGCTTCACTCACTCAGCTGCCCTATCATCATGAACGCCGACCAGCATGCATTCGGTGCAGATGTAGGGTGGCTCGGCAAACCGCCTCTATTGTCAGCGAGGAAGGAGACAGCTACCAAGTATTGACTGGCTCTGTTGCAAGCAGGCCAGTCGCTTATTACTACTTACCGCACAAAGCTGAGGATGCTTACACGCGAACGTCTCACAGTGATCCGCATGTGCTGTGAAGCAACTGCACCGCACTCCCACGTATGGTTGTAGATGAGTACGGTCTCATGCTGGTCGGATCGCGATACAGCTATGCGCTGGCCGCCATATTTCAGATTTTATTAGGTGCGTTCCGCACACAATTCCCATCCTAATTCGGAGCAGAAGCAACTTTCGGGTAGCGACAATCACAGAGTGCAGTAAGCTCTCATAGTGCATAAAGTTAGGAAAGCATGATTCCAGGCGTAGAGAATAGAGTAGTGCACATACATGCTCATCCAACTCGCAGGCTTACGACCCAACTAAAAACACGACTACATTCGTACTAGTCACACTTACCTTCAAAATGTTGTCCATCCGTAGCAGCTCTTCTCAACAAAACCACTCTATCTGTATCAGATCCTGCATGAAAGACTTTCACTTCCAGCTCCGTAACAAAAACTACAGAGATGCATTCACCACTGCGCATGTGGTCGCTTCGTTTCGTCTTCGCCTCCGTGATCTTCGGCGGTTTTTTGGCCTCCCTTGGCAGTGTAACATGAAGCCGCTTGTCTGTGATGACTCTGATGACATGAGGATCGGCAAGTCCATAAGCTTCACAAGCAGGTTCTCGAGTTGTCACGTTCTCCTCTAGTTGTTCTGCCAATCTTCGCTACACTTTCGGATGACTTCAATCAGGACGTGCTAATCTGCACTCCACTGTCTCCAGCTGTGCGCATGCTGACATCTCCATACATGTTTAGGCGTCGCTCAACACGGGACTGTCGACCTCCTTCCTCGGACGCCAAAGCGAGCAGAAAGTATCCTGGTGTTAGCGCAGCCCTGAGGGGCTGAGCCTGCGACACGGTACATTTCACTGCAGCTACAAGAGTGGATGCGAGAGTGCTGCTTTCTTGTCAGTTGTTTAGGAGACGCGATCCCCTTTTCCATTCGCGTTTCATCTGTGACTCTGAGTGCAGCAAATCGACCCTCGTTTTGCGTGGCCGAACTTTGCCGACACTCTTTTAGGGTCTTTTTGACTTTTCATTGACACTCATTAAGTAAGTAGTCAAGAATAAAATTATAGACTATCATGCACAAGCCCGCACATAGAGCAATTGCGCCAAAAACCAGTTCAGGGTTACAGCTCGACTGCCTGTCGTGTTACTCAAGCAACATCCCTCTGCGTACCTCATAGCACTCGGAGTTCATAGCGCGAAACACAATCTGCTGACCGCCAGGCTGACATATGAACATAGATCCTCTTCTCATTAGTCTGCGCGTGCTCGCAGTCTGAAATGCTACCATGGGAGAAATTTGTTTTCGACGTGCAAGTTTCTCAAAAGTCTTACTTTCAAGATCGAATACCAAATTGGCTACGATGAGGACATGGTTCCTGTGACTGTCAATCTAAAACAGCCCATCACCATCTTGGCGCCTTACGAGAAGACTTTGCGACACTTGCAACTTACATATTAAGTAGTGTATGAGAGCCGATGGCCATATGTTCTACTAAACCAGAGCATGCCAAATCCATGGCAAACATTCGAGACGGGGCGGAACCCCCCAGCTTGCTGAGTGTTTGTGTCGACTGAAAGCCGTGACATGGGCACTGGAAGGTAGGGTACAATGGATCGGTCGATTGTACCAGCGCGAAACTGACTGCCACACCGCTGACGATTCGATTGAGGTGCGGTAATGTGCATGTGAGCATTAGCAAAGTTCCTGCTGCATTGGGTTTGGTGCGGTGGCTCGTGCGCGATTGCGGCACAGATATTCGAATGTCCCCGCGGGGGGATAGTGTGGCGTCGTTAGTGGCTGTGCGGGTGGCTGTGCTCGGTGACCAGCACGTCCATAATACCACAACTCATTTGTTTGTGAAGTCCGGAACATGTATAGAGGCTTGCCTCATTCCCTGATGAGATCGCATGTCATCAAGGTGAGCCTGGGAATACTCTCGTTTCACGGATTGCGATACCACAGAGCTACAAGATGCCCTTTCGTGCTGCGAGGCAAAGCTCGAGTTGCGTCCAAGGCCCAACGCTGTTCATAGGGAGCTTGTGTCAACCCTTATGAGAATTTTCTCTGCCAATTCAGCGACGATGAGTCCAGCAGCTGGCTCATCAGAGTGCCGAGCTGATTCAGTTCAAGCATTCGAGCATGGAAAGAATGAGGCGGATGAATGGGGAAGGTCGTGTCGTCCAAAAACCGAAGCTGCAGCCATCTGAACTGCAAAAAACGCGACAAATGGTTGTACATGCGATGAACCTGCGCGCACTTGGATCGCCAATATCCCTCTTCCAAACGTGTAGAAAACGTGTTGTACAATTAAGCTTCCGCGCTAAATCAGTCCTGTGCAGCCCATAAGCTACTCATGTGCCCACGCCGCGTATCGCCGCCAAAATCTTGTAGAGTGGGAATAAGATAGCCCTCATAATGACCATCTCAAAATGGAAAGAGCATTGCGCTGAGTGAGGTCTGCCGCGCGATTGACGTGTGTACGCGGAGGACACACGGGCGGCATGCGCAAGACTGGACCTCGGCTCTGGGCGGAAATCGGAAACACGTCATGCCGACCACCCAACAAACTCCTCGGACCTTCTCGCAAGCGCATCCACGCCTAGAAGTCGGGCTATGCGTTAATCGCCAACCCTTGCATCAGTGTGGCCACGACGAGGCGCCGCTACCAGAGACGCTTACCTACGAACTTCATCGAGACGCGTTACAACAACTGCCTTCCTATCGCAACAAGACAGCCGTCATGCGCAGCGGATGATTGGAGACGCGGACACTGCGTTGATAACCAGAGACACACGCAGTGCTGCTAGTCTCATCTCAAGGAGGAAGATAATGGGCCATCGGCTCAGACTCTGGCCTCGCACCTTCATGCGCAAGATGCATGCCATACTCAGCTGCGCTGTTGGTAGAATGAGTCTCCGAGTAAGAACATCGAGCCGGTCTCTTAACAACTTTGCAAGCAAATGTAGGTCAGTCACGAAGCCTTTCATTAGTCAACTCTGTACAAGTGCGCATGGGCAGATGAGGGTAACATCAACACAAGCATCACGTCTCCTTGTCGTCATGAAGCCCTGCCCGTAGGGGTGCCATTATGATTGTTACGACGCCTTCTTTGATGTACAATTCCCAACTGTCAGATCACCCCTACCACGAATACCTTTTAGTCTTGTACGGGGACCTCGCCCAGTAACGCCCTTACGTCAATATATGCAGCTCCTCTTCCTGACCCCATATGACTTCGCGTCTCAACAAGTCGCGCGCTGCCGAAACTGCTCTCATCGCGTCACTCATAGGGCTAAAGGGTCTGCACAAAGTCTCGCCCTGGCTTGTTCTTCTCTTGCGCGGTCAATTGCGGCGAGCTCAAATTGAATGCTTTCCAACCACTCGATGAATGCCCTATGAAGGTCAGCTAGGCAAGTTGCGAACACGCGGCCCACATACTCACTCGAGCTCAATAGTTATGACCACGTGGTCGCCATCGCTCATATCGTCGTAACTACCGTCGCCTTCTCTGCCTGGATCGATACCTTCTTGGACCTCTTCGACGTAGCTGCCCCCGCCTTCTTCGCCCTCATCCGCCGCGTCTCTCATGGGGAGCTCTCTGAATCGACGCTTCAGATGGCGGACGCGCTGGTCTCAACGCCTTTTCATCGCTTGCGGAGCATGGATGAGATGTAGGAACCGGTCGTTCACTAACCGACAAACTCCTGCGCAAATGACCATCTCGTTGCGAACGGTCGCTTGGGTTGGGGCCTTGTAGACTTCGATGTCTGAGTCTCGGAAGTGCTGCGCTTTGGTGGGTGATCAAAAAGATGGTGATGAGAGGCTGAGGGGACTGCGATGCGTCACGCGGGAGTGGTGAGGGTGGTGGCCAGTCGGAGTAGTGCGATGTGTTGGCTAGTACGTTTTGGCAAAAGATTGTTACGACAGACAATTCTCCACGCTCACCGTCCCTTTCATCTTCACTACTACTTGCGGAATTGGAGTGGCGGAAATTAGCGCCTCAATGACAGCGGCCTGAATCTCTCCGTATCGCTGGCTAGGTACGAAAAGTTCAAAACCAGTCTCGCCCTCCAAGATTGGATGACAGAAGCTTCCCTGGCAACTGCGATTCGGTCGACTAAGACAAACCGGTCGCGATCACATTGTATGTCGAGTTGGAGGTCTGTATCAACTCTTAAGCAGTTGCGGCATTAGCCGTACAGTTGTTGGGAGATGTCCCGCGGTCTGGAACGTTCACGAAAGCCTGCAGGTAGATGGAATACTGGAAAGGTCATGTATTCCAGGTTACGACGCCCGTACCTCTCCTCCTCCGATACACAAATGCCCATGTGAATTGCGATTGAGCTCCACCAATTTTCTCAGCGCAATATAATCTCAGCACAAAACTGATCACACCCGTTTCGAACCCCAGGAAGTGAGACCTGGAGCCAACACGAACATCCGCCGGGGTTTGGCGCTTGGTGCGTACTCATGGTGAAAGTGAATGCGGAAGCGACCACCAACCGAGGTCTTCCACACCCGGAAATCTGTTCCTTTTGCCCAAGCGCTGCTATCCTAGTTTCACGGAAAGCCATTTCCCCTATCACTGATATACAGCTCAGAAAGACATCGCGCGACGTCAGAATGGAATGCACCGAATCCGCGAGGCGGTTCACCATTACTCTGCAGATCAAGATGAATCTCCTCACCCCCAAGTGCCATCCGAGAACTCCCCGAAAGATGAAATGTTGGTGGTACAAGAAGATGCGCTACCTTAAGCGCCGTCTGAAGAAGTTCGGTACTCTTATTGAGGGAGACGAGGAGGACAGCACTGGCTGTGAGAGCATCTTAATTAAGACGAAAGCCCATGACCACGAGGACGATGGTGTTAATACCTCGTAAGTATGTACACCGCTCCCTCTACTCTATTTCCTAGCTAGCCTTCGCAGGCCGTTAACTACTTAGGTCGACACGATCGTATGCGTTATAGCCGCCTTAACACCGCAATAGTTGTCCGTTTTTAAGAAGAACGCTACAACAGCTACACATTAGTGCGATAGGTTTAGCACTCAGCGGACATGCTGGACCCTAATCTACTGTCTCGATGTCTGCGTTCTGTCGGCAGTAAGAAAGCCCACGCAAGATACCAGCTTCGGACTGTAGAGCATGCGTCGTTACCTTTCCAAAATGAGAGCTCATGATTTCTTCTAGACTCTTTATATGGAATTACAGCGGGTATAGTGTCCTGAACTCCAGCATACAATCGAGGCTGCGCCGTTGGTGCGAATTCGTTCGAGATGTTTACACCCATCATTCCTTGCAATACCCCCAATTCAGATGAACAGGCTTTTGACTTGTGATGGAGAGTGAGGGCGTAGGCAAGATGGGTATGTTTACGCGATCTTTCTTCGAGTTCTCTAGATTCTGACGGTCTGAGAAAGCCTGCGTGACGATGGCGCGGACCTTTGGTTGTCTTCAGGCGGCATATGGATCCGTGTGGACCACGACAGATCTATGGGGTAGTGTAAGCCGTGGAAAGAAAAGAACTCGGGTTATTGCTGGGAACCCTTGAAAGAACTTACTGCGAGAGGTCGTTGACTGTGTCGTAATCAAGGTTGTCATGTCGCTGGTACGACGTATTCGGACATTCTTAGGGTCCTCGGTACGCTGGTTCTTCGACGTGACCTCAGCTGCTTCCTGCATTGGTTCTCGGATCCGCGTATAGCTTCCTGATCTAAGGAAAAGAGCCTTGGTGGGTGCTGCTGTAACGGTAGCTAACGTCGGAGATCGCTGGCTCAAAGTTTCAAGGTTCATGGCAAGCGTGGAGAGAGAATTGAGATCAAGTCTGATAGATCATGTAAGCGAGTAAACAGCATATACGTGCCGCGGGCCTAAGCACTCTTGGCCAAGACTGACTCCGGCAACCTTGATTCCCTGAGCTTTGACCACTCCGAGATCTCTAGGCATGACACAGTCGATTCCTTCTGCCTGAGCAGCTTCTTGCTCTTGGGTTCGCACTGTCTCGTACTCCTCCTTCCCAAGAGCATCATGTTACCACGTCTTGAGCTTGCACACCCCTTACTCCTCTTCATTGGTATCGAGTATGGTTTGAGGGTAGAGAACGAAGCGAGGTCGTCGCGATTTTTTAGTTTCATCATCTCTGTCTCGAGTCTTCCTTAGTCTTATGATAACCTGGGGCTGAACACGCAAACGGCAAACGCAAGTTTGGTAGTCTACCTAAGAACCGACAGGATCTAGATTAGTGAAAAGCAACGCCTTCTTAATGATATATCTTCGCCATCCTCTATACTCTCTGTAGTCTCCGCGCAGTCTTAGTCGTATGTAGTCTTAAAGAGCCAGTCTGAAGTGTCAGTATTGTGTCCACCACGTCAAATTGATCGACACGGGGGCCTTTGTTGTTGAGGCAGGCGCCGTTGGACATGTGCGTTTGCGAGAGGATAGAAGACACGCGAGAACCTTAGCCTGGATTCGCCTTAGAGCTGCGGCTCCCAAGCATTGTGGTAGATCGTCTGCGTGATCTAAATCGAATCTCTGAGGGGGGTCACTAGCCACGCCAATGACGCAGTGAGTCGGCAGCTGTACTTGCCCGCAATTCACCGTATCGCTATCACTCTCCTCGTACACAGCTTTTGCTATGATATCCGTTGCAACGCGGTCCCTGAAGTCCATTTCGTCGCCTGTGGAAACGATGGTCTCGGCTTCGTCACAGATATCAGCGCCGTAGCTTGAGGCTTCCTCATCGAGCTTCCATTCGATCTCATCGTAGTAAAAGGCTGGCTCGATCTAGGAGTCGGTATCGCTACAGATTGAAGCCTCGTCACTCAACCCAACTTGGGCAGAGAAGCCAGCATTATCCCCGGATCCGATTTGACCGAGAGGATCGATCTCTTCGACCTCGACAATAGCCATGGGGCCCATTACCCACGTCGATAGGTCTTTGGAATGATCTTATTGCACCGCATCCTTTTGAACGCGGTGTCTGAGGGTCAACGGAAATTCTTGCGCTGGGGTTGCGCGTTGCACCGCAGCGGGCTCGTTCTCTGAATTTATCACGGTGGCCTCGCTTCCGGAACCCATCGCGGCGGTCCCGTCGTTTGTTGTGCGCAGGATTACGGTCTTTCAGGCGTTGGTGTACGGTAGAATGAGGATGAGCAGAGAACTAGTTGCGAGAAGTGGGAGACTTGTTACACGCCAAGACGTGCCTTCTCAGTCACCTCTGGTCCCACGTTCACGCTCACCACGGTGAAACTGCAAACGCCGAGGGCGAACCCTGGCGACCTGTTTCTCATGGCCACCGCGGGGCAGAAAACGAAAGCGGGTCGCCCTCTGCTAGCATGTCGGACAACGGAAGTCTCAGTGGTATATGAGAGATATCTGGATCGATTGGAAGTGTGGCGAAGGCCTACGGCCGGAGAGGTAGATGAAGACGATCAGTGGGAAGGCTTTGGATCGAATGGTCAGTTCTATGAGTCGACGGTATTATGAGTCTCGACGCGTGGTACATGGCTTGATTCAGCGATGAATGCTGTCCGGACCAGCGTCGCAAGTACGTCTACTCGGTAGGAGCCTGGAGCGTACATCATCCGATACCCAGGTATGGAGGTCGCGAAGGGCTACTGAATGCATGACGTGTACTGCGCGGCGTTATCGCAAAGACTTCTTCCTGGTATGTCGTGTGTGTTCTGTAGCTGGTCCTTGTCTTCAGTACTTGCGCATCGTTGATCGAGAGCAGCCCGACGCCCGTCTAGGAATCCAGCTCGTTTCATGGACAGTCGTTTGTACCGGCCCTGCTCTTCCAGTCATTCACTTTGCATTCTCCACCGACCTCACGCGTCTCACCACTGTTCTCATCAGTCTCGTCGGTATGGCGCTCGTCACTGGTCTCGGTGATCATACCAAGCACAGGCACTCGACGATCGGCCTTCTTCATCTACTCCCTCTGCACACACATGTCGCCAGACGCTTTTGCGTGCGCTCTTCCACGAAGCGGAATCATGCTCTATGGTGTGAGAGTGAGTTGACTAGACTGCGTGTTGAAGCACCGATCTTTGCGCGTGTTACGCTTACCAGACGACTCTGTGGAGTCTTTGCGGGGCGAAGACGATGGTCGCAGCAATCAAGGAAAAGGTAGTGTGGACAAACGACGCGTCAGGAAGGACGATGAGCCCCAAATCGCTCCCACCTTCACCTTCATCGCTGCTGTCAAGCGCCGGGTGGCAGATCATGAAGGCCCACTAATGTATAATCAATTCCAGATGTGTACATGGTCAACAATGTCCAGATGGGGCAGCACCAGTAAGCCATGTTCCGGAGTTCCCAAGCTCTTTCGATAGAGTCGTGAGCAGAAAGGTTGAATACGCGGAGCGAGTGAACGTTGTCTGCACCGAGACAATCGCAAAGCTCTTCTCACCGGAATTGTTCTCTAATGTGTAGGAGGCCACTTCCCTCAACGCGAGTTCGATGCCGAGTCCAACGAGCCGCTCACAATTATCACAATCCATGACCCTACCCTGCGCAAAGATACACTTTGAATCAGAGAGATTGGAAACGTCAGGTTTGAAGCTGAGTCAGCTGTTGACTAGTCTTCGCGCTTAGTCTTTGCAGAAATCCCAGTTGAGCCAGACGGGTGGTTCCCCCTCGAGACGTGACTGCGATACCAGCAATGACGACACCGCGGGTGTAACTACGGAAGAGATTATTGTATCCCGAGGAGCATTGCGAGGGTAGACGTATTTCATGATGGCGGCCTCGAACGTGGTATGCGCGGTAGACTCCTTCATCGCAAGTGACATGGCAGGCGTCCAGGAAGTGCGCGTCGCGGTAAGCAAACAGGTCGCCAGAGCCCTAGTACGTATGATGAAACCTTCAATGGGCATGCATGCAGTCTGCGAGTAGGTGTAGGGTAAGGTATAAGGTACTGTCGCAATTGTCAGACTCACGAGTGGCTTGCTGCGGCTTTGATAATCTGATCCGCCTGATCTCTCTCTTCCACGTCGCAGATCGCTGTTTCGCTACCGCAACAGTTGGTATTGCTGTCGGCTCTCGCGATATGACTGGTGTTGGTTTTCTTAGGGGGCTCGACAACCTGCAAGACCTCTCCCTCGACAACAACGCCTAGCTCATGTACCGAAGCTTTTAATCCGTCAACTTTCGTCCTCCATGCTTCCATGTTGCTTTTGGTCTTTCTATGTGCCGTATGTGAAGCGTGAGCGGAACGCAGAGTCCTCAGCCTTCATTTCCAGCGTCGTGGTGCCGACCAACTGGCAAGGTGTCCGCACTGCAAGCGATGAGTAGTGCTAGTCGCAAAGACACGCTCTACCTCACCAGCTCCACTTCCCTTGCCGCAGCCTGGCTGCTCATCAAGGAACGAGGGGCTTTTCGCATATGCTTGACCAAATTGTACTGCGATTCCATCGTTTTGTGGTGTATGCTCCACGTTGTACGAGTGGTATCGCACGATACACCATAGCGTGATCATGTTCGTCGGCGCATGAAGGTTGAAGTCGGTGAAGAAGTTTGCATGATCAGGGCAGGGTAACTGAGTGTGGCGAGGACGCGGAGATGGACGGGGAAGGCGCTCAGGTCTGAATGTTCGAGGTGAAGGGCGATGCTGTGAAGAGTGTTAGCTAGACTCTGGACGATTGCAACGGACGCGAAACTCAAGCTTGATGCACGAGAAACGCCCCGCCTGCGTTGCTGCCCGCTGAACGTCCAATCTTGGCAGCGGAAACCTTGCGACTTAGGTCGCCCACACACCCGCGGGTACAACAAGCTTGAAAGGTACGCGGTTGTTGCCAGCCCGTAAACGCATCCTGCCCTCATGTTCTTGAAAGCGCGCCCTGCCACGGGAGGTCCCGCTATCACCTCGCGGTTCCTGATACCCAGTATATGCCGGAGAAAGTATGGTGAACAAGGACGGACGTTGGAGGCGGAATAGACACCCATGAGTTGGAGGACACGCGCAGAATATCATCGACTTCGGACGCGTGGTCGGCGGGCAAGGCGCGGGTCAGGCCTTCAACAGGAAAAATAGAGAGCAAGCCAGCTCTTCTTCCCTGTCCCAGCCAAGTTGCTCATCAATGAACGAAGAGCAATTGGTCAGTTGCATGACCCGTTGGCAAATAATCCCTGTGTATGTGTATGTCGTGTTCTGCGGACTGGTCGGTATGGATCGCCATATCGGTGGTCTGCGCGTGTGCATTCGTCACGGGGTCGTTTTTCGCGAAGGAGGAGGTAAGCAGTATCTGCGCAAGTGTCAGCGATCTGTCGTGGCCAAAAATACGACATGCCGTATACCAACCATTGCTGCGCTTTTGTGCACTCTGTCGCCGATCTCATCGTTTGTGTCTTTGCCAGCTTCGAGCGTTGTGGGAAGCTTGACGGTGGCCAAGTGAGTGCCGGCGCTGCGGTCGCTCCCAGGAAGTCAGGCTCGATCGATGCTGGCGTAAGGTGACGCCGTTGATAGCGTAGCTGTCGATGACCAGGGTGAGGGCGTCGATCTCCTGGTGCCAGCTAGGCTGCTGTTCGCTCGCATCGGCGTCGTGGTTGATTGGCGAAGTCGTCACGGAAACGAGAAGTTCGTGGTGGAGGCCCACCGAATGTATGCGCTGCAGGGGAAGTCACCTCAAGTCGCGGTGGACAAAGTTGTTGCCGCGCCGGTAGGCTAGAGCACTGAAGAGGCCGTCTGTGGAAGGCACCACGTGTAACGTGGACTTGTGCTCGATCGCAAGGTTGCAGGAGATGTCAGAAAGTCGACAGCGGCTCCGAGATTAGGCCGCCCAGGTAGTGAAGGTTGATAGTTGCCCATACCTTTGGTAGTCCAACATGACGGAGAAGAAAGACGCATCAAACACAGAACTACAAGTATCAACGAAAAGGTGGGCAAGATGTTGTAAGCAATTGATCAGCCGATTGGATCAGACGACTGCGAAGCTGGTCGCATCAGAAGCCAATTTACAGATGGTCAAGGAGATATCTCTGCGAGGCAAAGCGAAGAAGGAATTGATCAATTTGCGTCGAGGGGTTCGCGCGTTTGTTGCAGTGAAGCCTAAGCCGAGAAAGAATAGATCTCATGTTTCAGACTAATAAGAAATAGCTCTTAACTAGCCTTTTCTTACATTAATATTAAAGCCTAATTTTTAGCTATCTTATTAGCTACTTTACTTATTAGTAGGCCTATATTAAGTAGTAGCTAATTTTAAAAAAAATCTACTAGCCTTTTTTAACTTAGCTACTAATACTATAATTACTTTAAATTTTTAAAAAAGTTATAATTATAATACTAGCTACTATACTTACTACTAAAGTAAGTATAATTTAGTATAAAAAAATAGTACTAATAAGTATAGTAACTTACTATTTATAACTTTTATAAAGTACTTAGTATTTAAACTTTTTTTTTATAGTAAAAAAATACTTATTTCTATATTATAAACTTTTAAAAATACTATTATTAAATATATAAAAAAGCTTTTACTATTACTTTTAAGTAATAATAATAAATTTCTACTATTTATAGTAATTATAACTACTTTAATAATATTAAGATTACTACTACTATTACTTTTATTAAAGATAACTTTTTTAAAGTTCTAGCTCTTAAGCTTATTTTATAAACTAATATTAGAAATACTTTAGCTACTAAGTATAACTTAGAAGTATAAGTTAAATCTATATTTAGTTTTATTAGTAAACTAATAATTCTATAGTAAGCTAGTTTAAAAAGAGTAAAGTCTATTACTAGTATATAAAAAAATATATTTTAAAAAAAGTTAAAATTTTATATTTAGAGGTATAAGTATTAAGTAAGCTAAGACTTAAGTTTTTAGCGCTACTACTTTTAGTATAGTAGTTAAAGCTTCTAAAATTTAGAGTAGTAAAGTAACTATTTTATAAATACTAATATCTACTTATACTATAGTAGAGAGAATTATAATATAATTATATATTTTTAATAGCTTATAACTAACTAAGCTATAAATTATAAAGTAATAAAATACTAAAATCTTAGCTTATAAAATCTTTATTCTTATTTTTATTTTTATTTTTATTCTATAGCTTATAGTAAATTAGAGATTTAAAAACTTATTAAAAATATAAATAGTAGCTTAAATTTAATACTAAAGCTATACTAACTAAATAAGCTTTTAACTATATTACTACTCTTTTATAAGTTCTTCTAGCGTTAGTAAGTATACTTATCTAAAGCTAATCTTATTACTAGTTATATTACTTTACTTACTAAAGCTTAATTAAGCTCTATTATTATTACTATATTAATTACTTTTTTTTTAATTATGTTACTTTATAAGTTTTTTTAAAGTTATTATTCTAAAAGCTATTATAAAAGCTACTATAAACTACTTTATTTTAGCTATACTAAAAACTATTATAAGTACTTTATAGTACTACTTTACTAGTATAAAGCTATACGCTAAGCCTATTAATATTTCTATTATTTTTAGTTTTATTATTTTTATTTTTATTATTTCTATTATCTTTATTACTTTTATTATATATATAACTAGTATAAGACTTTTTATTATTATTTTTTTTAGCTTTACTTTCTAAAAGCTTATTAGTAAAATATATAAGCTTTTTAGTAGACGTAATATTAGTTTCTTACTTATTATAATAAGATAGTAATACTACTTTATTATAAAACTTACTAGTACTAAGCTTTAGAATACTTATACTATTCTTATTTATAACTTTATATATATAGTAAAGCTAAAGATAATACTACTACTATTTTTAGCTATTTAAAAAGTAATATATTAGTAATATAATACTTTAGCTAAAATATATTATAAAAGTTCTAAAGTATAAAATAATAAAAATATAGTATTTATAGCTAGTTTTTAGTAGAAAGATACTATTTACTAAATAGTAGCTATAATAAACTACTATAAGTTCTATTAATACTTAAAAAAATAGTTATTATATTATAGTTATTAAAGAATAAATACTATAAAGTATATTATAGTATTTCTATTACTACTATATTATTTTAGTAGTTTATAACTACTATATAAACTTTCTAGTAGTTATATAAATAAGTATATAGTATGCACGTGTTTATTCCAGGGCTGGCAGCGATGTCTGGTGGGATACAAGAACCTTGAACTCGAGCGCGCCCACACTGACAGGGGAGCGCTGCAGATGTGTGGAGTGGGCAGCGCTAGCGGAAGCTACTTTTGGCGGGCGCCACATGTGCACAAGCGCGCGGGCAAAGTGAGCTAGTCAGGACCGAGCTTTTGGCAGCCATGGCGCCTCGCCCTTTTACACTGGTCGGTCTCCCGATCCATTCTGATCCTACTTTTGACATCACCGTACACGCGACTGTCCTTCTGTCGACGGCTCATTATGCCCCCAATGACGTCGCCTCCAGCACCACCTCATTTTCGACGCTGGCCGTGACGGTGCTTGGCTTTGACTGTTTCTCAATTCACGACGCGCACCGTGAAGTAAACGTGCCAGCGACATCCCGATACAGACCCAGCATGTGCGTGCGTCTCATTACGAATCGAAGACGTGGAGAGCGACAACGCGACCCGCGACGACGCCCGCCAACAAGCCCAGCACCACCACAACCACGCGCCCGTCGTGGCAAGACCGGCCTCCGAAAGCGGTCCGCTGTCTCCGCGCGCCGACGATGATTGCGCTGTTGGTTTAATCACCCATACGTCTGCAAACCCTGTATCGACCGAGAAGACGACGCACACGCCCTGATTCGATTGCGCGAGCGAGTTGATGATGATGCATCATCTGCACATGGGGAAAATTGGCAAGATAAGTGTTCTTAGCAGCACGTGCTGAGTTAGGAGTGACGGCAGGCTACTGGCTAATCGTCGAACCTGCGCACCACGGAGGGCGCACGCCCGTAGTGAAGGCAGTCTCGCGACGTGACGTTGTAGCTAACGAACAAGACTCAACAATGCAGGAGTAGTTCTGACGTGGAGTTGACTAAAGCTATCGCATTAGGACCCTCGCCTCCCGCCCGCCGAGATTGACATCACCACGGTGTGCTGATTGTTCGACCATAAACGGTCGTTACTGTGTGCAGGAAGCGGGAAGCGGGAAGCGGAAACTCGTAAGGTAAATGCAGCGTCGACTGCGTGAATACGACATATTGAAGCGGGGAATCGTAGAATAACACGCAAAGTTCAAGCTCAAAAGCGAGGGCAATGTACCTTACATTGAGGGTGCGCTGAGAGTAAGAAACGTAAGACCCTAAGGTGATGACCCAAGCTAGGAAATGAACCATATCGCGCGCCAACTTGTACATTACATAATAACAATGTATATGCCCTGAATAAGAAGTGACTTTGATTCGCAATGAACACCATCCCCGTGAATATGCCAGAGACCACCCAAACACCGAACCCATGACGTGCTGAATACACTCACCAAGTCCTCAAAAAGCCATAATCCTCAGCAACCGCTGATGTTGGCACTATCATCTCTTCTTGATCGAAAAGAACGATCCCGAGGGCGGTGATAAAGACGCGCGACAACAGAGTTGACAAAACGATTGCCGATGGACTTGCCAAAGGGGATGACAGAGAAGACATCCTTCGGCCGACAGTTGGCTCCCTCGCGCGCCTGCTCCGCACCTTCGCACATGTCTACGACGAGGTCGTTGCTGGCCTCTTGGCGTGTCGGAATCTGAGGCCAGGTAGGCTGAGGGCCGACTACATCGTGTGTCGGTTGGATCTTGTCGGGGAAGTCTGAGGCGATGGTGTTGGATGAAGCATCGACCTTCTTGCAAGGGTACAAGTTCGAGAAAGTCGACGCCTCAACAATGGGCCTCTCCACGTACCTCAGACTGGGTGCAGAGGTGAAGGGGCTTATAGAAGCATCATCGTAGACATGGGCGACGAATTGGCCTTGATCGTGCTTCACTGGATCTTCAAAGATCCGTGTGGAGGATTCTATCGGGAAGACCCAATCCATATCTAACCCAGGTACAACCGGGTCTGAGAAAGACACCTCGTCAAAAGGTAAACCAGCTAGGGGCTCATCATCTGCCTCATACCCAACGTCGTCGGAGCGGTCAGAGGGACTTGGTGGAAGGGCAACGGTGGCAGCAGCTATGCCAGTCAGAAGATGTTCCCGGCGGTACATTTGTTCAAGCTCACCTTCTTCGTGGCGTTTCTGGCTAAGCTTGCATGGGTTGATACTCAACTGGGCAAGCTCGAAGTCATCCTCCTGAGGGTGGGCCAATCCCTCGTGCGCGTGTGACCTCTCGCCAAAAGAGTCCCAACGGTACATGTCGTCTCCATCAGCGCGGAAATGCGACCCAGCTGATTGGCTGAGCTTCTCCACCCAATGCTTGGGCAGCTCACCATATGGCGGTCCACAGGAAGCACTAGCTGAACGCTTTGGTTCCGAGCTGGGGCGGTCGGTGATGTTGTCCCCCCACGGGCGATTAGCGACCGGTGGAATGAGCCTCGGACTGGTGTCTCGGTGGCTAGTATCAACGGGTTCCGACGATCCGAAGGGGCCCATTGGGCGGACGGTGTGGCCAGCCTCGATGATGCCCCCAAAGCCAGGCTCCCAGTATTCGGTTCCGTTGCGGAGGAGCAACTGAAGCCCACCAGAAACGGCCGTGAGGTTTTCGAGGGGCTGCGTCTCCTCGGTCCGGAAACCCCACCTCAAGCTCGATCCGCCATTATGCGACAGACGCCATGGAGCTACCTGCCCGCCAGGCCGCACCTTGTAAAAGCCCCTTAGCTCTTGGTCGATTCCGGTTACCGCCGCGTCCAGCTCATCGAGGTATCGATTGATCTTCTCTTGTTTGTCGCTTGGATCGTTGTGAAATGCGCGCGCGGAAGAGTGGAGGCGCCGGGAACATGCGATGACTACGTGGTCTGGGAGTTCTATGGGCCTGCGATTGAGAATTCGTGCGGGTGGAGCCGTCGATACCGAGCCTGAAGCGCTATTAGATGGGATGAAAGTGCCAAAGGTTGCGGAAGACGTACCATTGTCGGTGCAAAGGACGAGCCTCTCCACAGGGTCTTGCGCCAGTTGCTGACCACGATCCAAAAGATCCTCGCGGGGCAACGTGTGTTGAGTGGTGGAAGGGTATTCGTAAGACGAGCGCTTGAGTTCGTTGGCTCGGTACATGTTCGGTGCCTGGTCGAAGGGTATGAAAACAGTGGCTGGTTGGATGATGATTGAAGATGGACGGGACGTTTGGACAATGGTAAAGAAGGTATCTGCGTATGGAGTGATATTCGTTCATTACCTGAGTCCGAATATAAGCTCGTCGTGAAGATGCCAGGAGCTTGCGAGACAGCATAAGCCCACGCCGTTGCAGAGGCCATGATATTGGAACAATACAATTGACTCTCCAAGCATAGTCTAGACAAGGAGTGCCGTCTCTTCGAGATGACCATTGCGCGAGCGCCCGATACCACGCGGACAGCGTCCGGCACCGGCGTTTGCAACTGCGGATGTGCCGACGGAAAAGATATTGGACGTCAATACTGACGTTCCGCACGGCCAGGCAAGCAAAAGACAACGGTCTACTATGACGATGCTTGCGTGTGATTCCTCGACGTCTAGGAGTTGTCAAATCCATTGCGTTTCTCCGCCGCAATCTTACTGGGTATAGCCTCGTTGCCCTTTCCAATGGATTGGTTGGTCTGTGTGACGGGTTTCCGCTACCATAATCAGCTGCGCAGTGACTTTGTCTTTGACTAACAACGCGTTCAGCCATGTCGTGCCGAAGATTCGCCTGGGGCCTGCCATCTGCGGGTGACATGCAGCTACCATGCATAGCCACGTGAACGTTAACGGTGATAGACGTGGGCGCCGTGGGCGCTGGCGCTCATACATTGTGGGGAGTGACTGTGATGGAAGCAGCGTTGCCGTCTCTTCCGGATCCGACTTGCGCCACCTCCACCTGCATCAGGATGTAGGTGTCACTACTATGTTGACAAGGGCGCTGGGCTTGAAGTTGTCGTTTGTTCGATATGCAAGGCGCCGGTTCCTGGGGTGGTGGCTGGGTGTCTGCTATTCAGGCACGGAAGTGGGGGTGCGGCAGTCGGGGCACGGGTTGGAGTGGCTGGAAAGCAGAGATCATGGCGAGTGTTACTCGCCCAAACCTTGAGCCGGCTCTCGGGTACCCGGGAAGACAGCCAGTCGGCAAGTTCTAGGGTCGACCGAACCCATGCAAGAGTCTGTGCGGCTTGAAAGGAAACGTTACACAGCATTCTGAGCCCATTTACACACGGCGGGCCGTGAAGTGATACGTCGCGCGCTCGCAGAAACAGCGGTGGAGCTTGTTAATGACGCGGTGAGCAGAAGCAACAGTGGGGACTGGGACTCAGAGACCAGGCGGCTGGAAATTGCGTGATGGGTATGAATGGCATATGTTCCAAGTGATGGGTCGTGCAAAGTGAGCCAAATGGCCACGTCCGTGCGCAGTACTTGCGAGTGAACATGGTAAAGCGACAATGCCGCTCGCGTAATGGGAACGTGATGAAAATGTCGGAATGGTATGGCGAGCTAGCGTTCTGGTAAAGCTTCTTTTGGTCTGCCGGGACTGCAGCTAAAGTGCCAATGTGACAAGCATGCAGCCTGGCGACTACGTCGTGAACTGTGTCTTGTGTCTAGATGTTTCGAAGCCAAAGACGGGAGCGGACTGAGACGTGTGGAGTAAGCTTGCGGATTACGCCGTGTTCATTAGTGTGTTGGCAGTACAGAGAAAAGACCCATGATCATTCTGCCCGAGTGCATTATTGGGGAGTGAAGGTAGAGGGCGAAGTGTATTGGAGAGGCGACGTTTGACGCAGACGGAAAGCGCGTCTGAGCCGTGACCAAAGTGAGGAAGCGACGGGACTCTCCCGCATCTCGCACCCACCGACGCTCGTCCCAACCGTAAAATCGACCCACTGAGAAAGTTGTCTCCACCACGGGATGTGGCATGGACAGTAGTACAAGGTCCGCTGATAATCGGCATAGGTACGCCCATGAACGCCACCAGGTCACCGCTACATGAGAAGCATCATGTCAACGAGTGGGTATCATGCAAGCTGTTTCGTGGATCTTGATCCTTCGTCTTCTTCCAATCGAGCCATTCAGCGCTATCTCAGACATGTTTCTGAGACTGAGGGCGTGGCCTATAGCGAACCGAGACATGACGACAGCGACGGCAGCCCATGGTGTTACCTCTCCAAACGTGATGTATAGCCAGTCCGGCTGCATGTGCAGAGTAATTTGGGGCTGAGGCGTCGGTATCAGACCAGAGACATGCGACGAGTCGCGCGGATATTGGGGTGATGGTGGAAAATGTGGTCGCAGCACAGGACGTGCTCGTCAACTCTGAGATATTGCGCCCCAGTAGGTTTCAAAACGATGGGCGATTGTAGTGGGTGTCCGATACATGCTACAAGAAGGGCGCCCTGACGAGACGCAAGAGATAGAGCCTCGCCTACCTCAAGGCGTTTGTTACAGTTGTGCTCGTCCCCGGTCTTTCAGTCCACTCCTCAACCATCTGTACTGTACTCTCTCGGGTCCCATCAGATTGCAAAATATTCAGAACGCCTTCCTTCGTTAGCATGCCTTCAACGAAGCGACCCGCTCCACGATCTGCGTCGCCGCAGACCCCTCCCCCCAAGCGCATGAGGACCTCCGACAGTGTCCAAAAAGCAACGCGTTCGAACATATCTGGGGTTGAACCAGGCGTCATTGATGTCATGAACCGCGCGCTGGACTACACCAACGCCGCAACGAAGTACTGGAAGATTGCCGCCAAGGAAGCCAATGCCGAGATCGGTCACTGGAAGAAGGAGTGCGAGCGATGGAGCGACAGGGCTAGCAGAAGCGATGCTGCTGTGGTGGACGAGAAGCGTGAGAGGATCGCGGCGCAAAACGCACAGCAAGACGCGGAGCGTCGCTGCGCCCAGTTGTTGGCAAAGCTGGCCACACACAGGGACGCCCTCCTGCAGATTGGCGGCCTGTCCAAGAGAACAACCGATGGTAAGTCCTGACTCTACGAAGTGCGTACAAGACCCATGCTAATCTCGTACGTCGACCTGTCAAGGCCCGAACACCCTTTCCGTCGTGGAGGAGGAAGAGAGATGTGAATCAGAGCACTCTGGAGACGAGGGCATCCACGACAAATCAGAGGTATCTGGAGACGAGGGCAACCGTGACGAATCTAGAGACGAGAGCGGCCATGGAGTGTTTGCAGACGGGAGCGACCTTGATGATTTGGAATGGGCGGGCATTACAAGAGAAATGCGCTCACTGGGATAGACGGGCGGGTGCTGGTGAGGCGCGGGTGGTAATGGAGTTCCAGGCAATGTATGTAACAAATGACATGGGTTTTTCCAATCTTTACTCTGTGCTGCTTTCTTCGTCCCTCCTATTGCTAGTGAATGTGAGGATGTTGGGGTAAATGGGTGCGTCGTGAGGGAAACAAGTCTTGAGGTCGCTACAAGAACAGCGGAGAACCGGGGACTCCAGCGGGGGTCGCATCAACTCGGGTGCGCGTGGCGCAAGCGACGCTGGCAATGATGGTACGAGAAAAGCTTCGCTGGATTCCGCCTGTCGCACGCTTGGCACAGTCCCGCATTCTCGTTGCGCTGCTCGATGGGGGTGCGCGGCATCTCGCGTACTTCTTTCGTGACGGTCGTCTGGGCGAGGCATTCTCTTTGCCGGCCTCCGCATCGTACTCTCGAGCGTCGTGGCTAGAGAGAAAGCGAGGTGCCGGCATTCAATCCATAGCTATGTACTGCGCCGTCAGTCAGCTTTGCGTTCTTCGCAGTACCGCCACCGCTGTGCGCGTACCTGTACCGGCTCTCGCATGATGGTCAGGTGATGTGACTCACTGCAGACGCTGAGATGCCTGTGAGAGCTGAGCGACCTTTTGGTCTTACATTGTCAACGGCGACTTAGTCATTTGATACATCTCGACCGGCAATGAACCGCGGGCGATACATGGTCGGGCGTCGTGGACATGGAGGGCAGGCCAACGCGTCTGCGTACTCGAGATGGCAGGCGCGACTCGGATGCCGCCGATTGGCCAGTCCTGCCGTCCCACGGTACCCCACATCACGCCAACACCAACACCCGCCCCACCGTCGCCTACGCCATGGCAACGTCCACCACCCTGTGCTTGCCCAACGCCTCACTGATCGCATGTCCACCACGTCGCTTTTCATGCACTCCAGCGCTGTACAATCCCTGTACCGACTGCAAGCTGAAACTCCAGCGTCGTCCTGGTACTTAGATGAATGAGCGTCTCCGCCGGTTGGCGTCGGGCTCAATACTGCTATCTCGAGCGAAGTCTATAGCATTTCCACTCGGGCTGCTACGCTGTCATCGAAAGAAGCTTCTTTCGCGCCTGTCTAGGCCGCAGGCCTCATCGCCCATGCAATCTGCTAACACACATGGCGTAGAGGTTCATCAATGCGCTATGGCTGCGACTGCCCAGACATCCGAGATCAAGCTACGCGTTCACAGTTGGGGTTCGGCTCCTCGAGTAAGCAAGCATATGGACGCAATTATGTCGTGAAAGGTAGCCCCAGACGTAATAGTGCCAGTTTGGTGTCTCCAAATCTGGCAGCGACCTTTCGGTACGTTTCAGTTTTCTTCGGTATTCTTCGGGACTTTTCGCGGAATACCTTTTCTTGTAGCGAGAATGCTTCTTCCAACATAAAATGCATCTCTTAGTTTGAGTCACTGATCTTGAACATTACGCTATTGGATGCATGGTCAGAGATGTACGCGTCTTCTCTGTGATGAAGATTGCCCGGGACGTATTTTGCTGCATCCCCAAAAGATATCGAACGCACGTGTACTCGATGGCGCATCCGCAAGCATGAAATCGGTAGTGTCACATATGACACCACGTTTCCACAATAGACAGTCCTAAGGAAAGGCCCAATGGTACGCTAGAAGACGGTGTTTGCACGGGCACATGTCTTCCAGCGACACGTGCTACAAGGATTCCGCCTTACCTCCCACAGAACTTGCGAACGTGACGCGAGCCCCTCTTTCCTTCAATTTCATCGTTCGCGCAAGGGCCTGCTGCCACCAACTGTCACCAAAGGGGAGGCTATCTTGCCAGAAGATTTTCTAAGCAGGGTGGAGTCATTTGGTCCGCCATAGTAATTGATGAAGGCAAAGAGATTGGAAGTAGGTGCCGTGACTGTGTGGCAGGAGATCCGTTTGGCTTCATCTGGTATTGTTTGTCTCTCGGACTCGCCCCATCAACACCCCGCCCAGACTTGTCGCTATGTGACCGCAACCTTCACTCTTATAAGAGGTAGGAATGAAGACATGTAACGTTCACTCACGATCCAAAGAACTGTCGATAACCTCATATTTCGAGCTGTCACTCTCTTCAGAGATGCATGATCTTTGAGCGCGGCACCTGTTATTACCTGATACCGACCTGGGTCACTCTGGAACAGTTATTCTGTAACCATCACGTCCACAATTCGTTTTTCATTTCGACGGTTACGTCTAAATACTAGCGGGTGAGTTTTGTCTGCCTTTACGTCTGCGGTTCTGTCTACTTCAAAGACGTCTTAAGGAGCTATACTAAAGCGGGCAGGTCTTTCATCGTATCTAGTTGATTCGAAACAGCTCATCGAGCACACTCCATCACATCAATCGTGATGTCAAGGTCGTCCCCACTCCCACCGCTCCGACCGTTCTACGAGGAGAAGGTGCTACCAGATCCGATCTGGGCAGGTTCCACGCATAACATCCAGAACAGTACCTTGGCCGCCATGGAGCCTCATGACGGAATGGTGGTAGTAGTACGAGCGGAGACAGGAACTGATGCTGGGACGTACGCAAAGATTCTCGCAAACCGGCTCGCTACCATGGCCGCGTCGAACGGAAGATTGACCACCTGCCTCTCGGTCACTGGATCCGAGGCTCACGGACGGGATCTTTTTGCTCGCCTCGCAAATTTCCAGTACACGCCAGATCACCTCACCATAGTGATCGGGAACGACGTTCACACGGTAGCGCCGTACCAGGCATTTTTGAACGGCATCCTGACTTCTCATGTAAGCACACGCTAGGGAGAGGGCAGACGTAGCTAACATTGCAAGCACACGGAGGATATAACTCATCATTCTTTTACACGCTTAATAGCGATGAAGCAGGCGGTGTTTATTTTTACAGTCGACGCAAATGTCAGACTGTCGAAGTATTTCTTGTCTCGCTGCACAATGTTCATCACCTTGCGCCTGGCGAATAGCCCCGCTCTGACAATACTACCTTTAACCCCACCGGAAGCTTTAACCGCGCCTGCAGTTCTAGAGGTGGCGTCTGCCTTGCCTTGGGCGGAGTGAGACGTCTACCGCTACTAGAGCTACACACGCTCTGCGCTCTTTATGTAGCGCGTTAGAGTCTATTTTTTCTTGTATTTAGAGTTAATCTTAGGCGTTCGGAGCTGCCTTTTAGTCTGCTTTGTTTGCTCGCGCAGGGTGACAACGGCTGCAGAAAGCTTCTGCAACTATAGACGATTGCTACTGCTATCTCTATTCTTATTAGAGGCGGACTATTAAGATAGAGATGCAGTTGTACTCGGGTTCTATTTGTGCAGCTCTTACGGTCTTTATTCTTTACTTATTTGTAGTTTTCTAGGTGTAGGTGCTGTAGATGTAGCAAAGGTACTTTAATAACTTAACTTGCATACTAATAGTATTCTACTATACACCTAGCACTTGTAAGCTTTAGAGAAGAGACTCTAACTTTGCGTTTTAATATAACTAGAAGCCCTATATATATATATGTTGTTTACTAAGTAGCTACGTAAGCTAGAATACTCTACTACTACTAACACTTAAAGTAGGTCTAGTATTAGTAGAGCTTTAACTATCTCTAGCAAATAATAGCACTATAGTTACTATGTATATTTAGTTTAATTAGTATATATAATTATAGAAATATTTATATAATTCTCTCTTACGCTTTGTTTTATAAAAGTAGTAATATACTTATAGCAGCCTATTTTCTAGAGTAGCTACTATAGACACTACTATTATATATAAGACTCTAATAGTAGCGCTTAATACCTTCTTTACTAGAACTTATTAACTATATCTATTTATATTCTTATACCTCTATAGGCTGTCTCTTATAGAGCTCTTTTCTAGATTATAAAGCTATATTCTACTTAAGTAGATAGGCATTTAGATAGCTCTATAACTAGGTACTATATTAAAGATAGCTATTACTATATATATTACTATAAAGTAGGTAAAGATATAGCTATAGTGTCTTTATCTCTACTAGTGCTGCGTATTCTAGTAAAGCTAACGTTTATAAGTATATTAGAGTTAGAGCTAGTAATGTATATTTTTAGGCCTGCATGTTCTTAACTCTTTACCTAGACTTTAATATATATATCTAAGAACACTAAAATATTAGCGTAGTTAGCTTACTTATCTAGATATAACTTTATAATACTCTATAACTTCTTACTTTAACTAAACTTCTATGCGTAATAATAGTTTCTACTAGATAGAGCTATAACTTATTATAATATCTAGTTACTAAGCTACTACTATTTCTACTATTTAACTTACTATAAGTCTCTAAGTACTTTTAATTTAGAAGTAGATACTACTCTACTTACTCTTAAATATAAGCTAGTAGCTACTACTTACTTTTAACCTAACGTTACTTATTTTATTAAGCCTCTTTACTTTAATAACGCTAAGTAACTAGCTATTATATAACTAAGTGCTTATATATAACTTAACTCTAATCTAGAAGAGTAAGAGAAACTTTAAATACTACTATATCTAAGTATATACTAATAACTATAATACTTTATACTAGTTCTATAAACCTTAAGTAGATTAGTATAAGTTTATTATTATAAGATAAGTAGGTTATTAGATAGAGAACTTATATTAATATATATATCTTAGGCTTTTATAATTAACTTAACTAGAACTATTATACTAAGTACATTTATTTAGCTACTAGAGCGCGCTATTAGAGCTACTTAGATATACTACTAGTAATACGTCTAGTATAGAAACTATAAGAAGAAGCTTAAGAGTGCGCTTTATAAAAGTAATATTATAAATAGTAAACTTAGAACTTCTTTTCTAGAATAGTAAGTGTAACTAATTAAGTAACTCTTTACTATAAGATTATAGGCTTAATTACCTCTAAGATATATATACGCTGCTTTATTAAGTTTTAGATTTTTTATAGTTATAATACCTTTATCTCTATTAATAATATTTCTAGTAACTACTAAGATAAGCGCAACTTTATTACTACTTCTAGTTTCTATTATACTTTATATAACTTAAGCTTCTCTAATAGATAATAGAAAGCGTTTCTAATTTTATTCTATATTCTATTTTATCTATAATATACTACTATATTCTTAATAAAGCTAGAGTTCTACTATTCTATATATATTAGAGTTAAGCTAGAAGATAAAAAGTTAGAAAAATAGATATAGATAATATAGAGGTAATAAATAAGCTAATCTAAAGTTAGGTTTATATTATTAAAGTATTTCTAAAAGCTTTACCTATATTTATTTAAGACTCTATAACTCTTTTTATTCTTATTATAGTTAAACTTATAGACATAATATATTTATATACGTATTACTTACTAAGTATAGTAGTATATTTTATAATATTAATGCTTATAGGCTATACGCTAATTACTACTACTATTAACCTAAGTCTTATAGCTATATTAGAATACGTAATAACTATTACTTAGACCTTAGTAGTTACTATTTACTAAATAGTTAACTATAGCTTAATTATTACCTATAGTATAATTATTCTCTTTACTTTAGTAAGCGTAATAGTATTAGTAGCTTCTATCTATAATATTCTTAATCTAGGTAATAGTCTTACTAGGTCTATAGTCTCTTATTACTTAATTAATATAATTATTTAGATACCTATTAATATTATTACTTAGCTTCTTATTTTCTCTATCTTCTTCTATATCTACACTTAAGATAATATAATCTAGTAGAATATCTTCTAGCTATTTGCGTAAGTAGTTAAAGTTTCTTATCTTTTTATTAAAATTAATAGGCTAGTTACGCTAAAGCGTATTCTAGTAGTAAATAAAATAATTACGCTTCTTATAGTAGTTACGCTAAGAGATAATATAGACTAAAAGCTATCTACTACTCTTATAGTCTTTTTATTAATTACTTTTAATCTTATAAAGACTTAAACTAGCGTAGGTAAGTTAGTAGCGTTTTTTGCTTACTAAGCTATATATTATATTCTTATAGACTATACTATAATTATAGCTATAAGTTACTTTATTAATTACCTCTAGTAAGAGCTAGTCTAGACTTATATCTATAATATTTCTAAAGTTACGCTTAGGTTTCTTAACTATAGTTTTATTTATTATAAGAAAGGCTAGAATCTAATTAAATAAGCTAATCTACTACTAAGTAGTTAACTTAATTCTCTTTATTAGGTGTTTTAGCTTATTATATATATACTCTTAGTGTCTAAGATTACTAGTTATATTTTTTTACTTTATAATATAGTAGAACTTCTATAGTAGTTTAGGTTATAAGTAATAGTATAGTAAAATAAAGGCGTATAATAGTAAGAAGAGACTAGCGTATAAGATAATAGAGAATAACTAGTAACTAAGAAGGCTTAGTGTAGTTAGTAAGCGTACTAAAAATAGTTAGTAGATAATATTAGTTAGTAAGTGCGTAGGTTAGAGTAATAAAGGTTAATTTTAATTATAAGATACTCTAGTAAAGATAGAAATAAATAGCGTATTTAGTAATACTATAATAATTTATTATATTACCTTTAAGAGTATATATTATAGTATCTATAATATAACTATAATAAATAAGTAAATAGTAGAATATTACTTATTACTTATCTTAATTAGTAATCTAGAAGTCTAAAAAGTTACCTTTATTATATAAAGCGCGTTCTAATAAATAATATAACTATTTATACCTATATAAAAGAAGTATCTTAACTTATAATATACTATACTCTTTACTCTAACATTTTACTCTAATACCTTAGTTATCTTTATATATAGTAAAGTAGTAGTTAATTATATTAATTTAATATTATAGTTTTTAATCTATTACTAGAGCTAACTAAGAAATGTAACGCGTAAAAGATATAAGGTTAACCTACTAAAGAAAGCTTAATATAAGTTCTAAAAGCTTTTATAAAGTACTTATAAAAGCTAGCTAATATCTAGCTATATCTAAGCTATAACTATAACTCTATAGACTAATTTATAGAATACTTATACTATAGCTATTTAATTATTTAAAAGTGTAAATGCTATTAAGTATACGCTTAAAGAGTAAGAGACGTATTAAGTTTAAAGTAATATTAAAATACTCTAGTAGAAGAGCTAAAAAGTTATTTCTATTAGTGTAGTTAAGTATAATGCGTACGCTTTTCTTTCTATGTCTAAATAAAAAATTCTATTACTCTAGAGCTACTAATAATAGCTTTTTATCTATAACTTATATATAACTAATAATAAGAAGCTTAATTATATAGTTATTAAAGCTACGTAAGTTAAAAGTAAAGAGCTAACTACTAAACTAGCCTAGTATATCTCTTATAAGGTATCTAAGTTAATATAGCTAGTCTACTACTTCTTTAGTAAGTAGAAGAAGATACTATACTAGCTATTAGGTTTAGTAAGTAAAATATAAAAAAGAGAAAGTAAGCTTTTTATATCTTATATAAGTTATAAAAGTTAATATAGCTAGTGTACTCTTCTTAAAGAAGTAGAAATAACTTTCTACTTAGCGTTAGGTTTAGTAAATAGAGAAGTTAGTAATTTAGTAATTACTAAGTATTACTAAATTAGTAATACTAAGTAAAAAAAAGTTAGTAATTACTAACACTAACTTCTTACTAATAGTTAGTAATTACTAACTAGTAATTACTAATTTAGTAATACTTAGTAATTACTAAATTACTAATTAGTAACAAAAGACTTAGAGATTTTTATCTTTTTTACTTTATAGTATATATTTAAGTATAGCTACTATATATAATAGTATTTCTAATACTTTAAGTTTTATAAGTATATATATATAATAGATATATTATTTATATATTTTATCTATAGTATATAGCTTATATAGTTCTATAAAGTAATAATAATAAAAAAATAATATTAAAATCTTTTTAAAGCTTTATATTTAAATAACTAGACTAAGTAATATATTATTACTTTTAGTAAAAAGTTAATAGTTTATTCTATTACTTAGTATATTAATAAAGATAGTAATTATATAGTATATTATTATATTAGTTATAAAAGTAGTAGTTTAAAACTTTAAATAGAGTATTTTAGTACTAGTAAATAGTTATATATCTTATAGCTTAGTAGTTTAATATATATATAGCTCTAGAAAAGAGTATAAGTACTATATAGTAATTAGCTAAAACTAAAATATATAATTAATAAATAGTTAGATTATAATCTATATATAGTATAAAAAGATATAAATATTAATCTAAAAATAAACTTTTAATAAAGCTTAGAAATATTAAAATAAATATAATTATATATATAGCTTTACTAGTAGAGTTATATTATTAAGTATATATAAATAGTAGAAAGTAAGTTTAGCTTAAAGTATAGTTTAGATTAAAAGTTTTAGTTTAGACTAGTATACTTTATATAAGCTTTTCTTAAACTAAAGAATATTAAACTATTAAATTTTAATTTACTATTAAAGTATAAATTAAATAAGAAAGAGAGTATATAGTATATAGTAAGTAACTAAAGTCTAGATATATATAAAATATAAATAGTACTAGAAGTATTTAGTAACTAAAGTATAAAAAAAAGTAGATAATAGTCTTAGTTTAAACTTATAAAGAAACTAAATAGTTTAAAAATAGATATAGTAAATTATATAGTAGTAATAAAGTTTTTAATAGTAAGAGTATATAGAGTATACTTAAAAAGAAAGTTAATAAAAGAGATAATATATTTAAATATTATCTAAAGTTTAGAGTAAAAAGATATAGCTAAGTTCTATAAAGTTACTAGCTAGTATAAAAATAACGTATAAGTATACGTTAATAGTAGACTCTACTAAGCTAAATACTAAAGGTATTAAAAGAAAAGAAAAAAGTAAGTATAGATACTATTAAATAAGTAAACTTATTAAATTATAAAAAGTTTATTAAATATATAAAAGTATAACGTATTTATAAGTATTTATAGTAATAGATATAAATACTAATAAGTAATAAGAAACTTATATATTAAAAAGATTTACTAGATATAAGATAATAATATTTAGATATATATATAAAGTAATAGTTAGTACTTAAAAATTAAGTTAATATAGTTAGATTAAAATAATAAAACAAAAATAGTATATAAGTAATAATTAATAGTATTTAGCTACTTAGTATTATAGTAAGTAAATATTTTAGTTAAGTAGTAATATAAGTAACTAGTAGTATAGTAAACTACTAATAAAGTAAAATAGTAATTAAGTAAAGTATTAAGCTTTATATAAGAAATAGCTATATTATATATACTAAATTAGTTTTATTACTATCTATTAGTCTAGTTAGTATAGTTAGATAAAAAAGAATAAATAAATAAAAGTCTATAAGAAAATCTAATAGTATTAACTAATCTATATAAAGCTTTATCTATCTAATACTACCTAAAAGAAAAAAAAGAAAAAAGAAAGAAAATAGAAAACTATATAAGCTATATCTTAGTCTATAATAGTACTATTACTAGAACTACTACTATAATTAGATTCTAGATCTAGATCTATATTATCGTTAATCTCTAGTTCTTCTAGACTTATACTATTCTATAATTTTAAACAAAGTAATTATTTAATAGTATTAGGTAATAATCTATTTCTAGCTTTAGTTACTACACTACTAGCTTTACTAAATTCGCTTTCGCTAGCACTAGAAGAAGAAGAAATAGCTAAATAGTCTCTAGCTATATTATATAAGATAGAAAACTTTTATTTATTAGCGTTATAGTAATCTATTATACTTATATTTTGCGAAATTACTTCTTCTTCTAGATAGATCTCTAGCTCTTCTTTAGGTATAGTTATACTATTATCTTTATAAAACTCGTTATCGCTACTATAATCTATATCTAGATTAGAAGCTTCTATATCTATATCTATACTATTATTATTATTATTATTATTATTATTATTAGTATTAAAGATATAATTATTTCTATATTTAAAGTATATACTATATAATAAGTCTTTTATTAGTTCTATTATATCTTCGCTATAACTAAGAGTTTTAAAGATATTAAGCTTAAATTACAGATTTAGTGCAGTTATTATATATAAATCTTTTACTTTAGTATTAATTACTCTAGTATCTTTAATAGAATAATACTCTAGTAATTTATTTATAGCTTCTTTAATAGCTACTTCTATAAATATATTATAGTTAATATTAGTAGTATTATTTCTAGTAATATCTTCTAGTTTAGTAAGAAGTCTAGTTATATATAGTATTACTAAATAGCTAGTAGAATAACTAGTTGCTTAAAATTTAATAGTAGGTTTTCTAAATATCTCTAGAGTATTTCTTATATATATTAAATAATTCTACTCTACTTCTATAATATTAAATCTATCTATTTTAAAGTTTTTTCTTCTATTATTAGGCTCTTCTTTAGCCTTAGTTAATAAAGTATTTATTTCTTCTTTAAAATAGATAAATCTATCTAGCATATTATATATAGATAGCTACCTAGTAATATTATCTTTAACTAGTCTTTCTAGGCCTACTAAAGTACTATAATCTATTTTTTTATATTGTCTTACTAGTTTTTTAAAGTTATTCTTAAAGTAAATATTATATTTAATAGTATTAATAATACTACGTACTAGATTAGGTAGATCTGTATATTCTTTATATAATAAACTATAGTCTCTATTATCTTTAATTAGATTTTTAACTTTAGTATTATAAGCTATAGTATTACTAAGTATAAAACATAAATAAGTTAAAAAGCTATTAGTAATTAAGTTTAAAATATATACTACGCATCTATTATCTATAATTTCTATTTTATATTTAGTATTATAATTTTCTTTTAGTTCTTATACTAAACTAGTAATAGAACTAGCATTATCTCTAGTAATAGATAGAATTCTTTTATTTATATTTAAATCTTTTAATACTTTATCTAGTAAATTATATAGTATTATACCTATATAGCTCTTATAGTCTTCTAGATTTTCAAAAGCTATTAAAAAGCTTTCTAAGTTAAAAGAATTATTATAAAAGCTAATAGTTATACCTAAAAAGTCTATACTATTACTAGAGCTCTACTTGTCTAAAGTAAGAGAAAAGAAGCTTGTATTACTAGCTAACTTCTTTTTAATTTTATTAAATTCTTTATTATATAGCTTATCTAAATCTTCTTTAATACTACGTCTACTTATAGTAGGTATATTGTCTTTAAGAAACTTTAAAAGATTATTAAAACTATTACTTTCTACTATTCTAAAAGGTAGATTATTATTAATAATAAACTTTAAAAGAAAACTTCTATATTCTTCTTTATTAAATAGTATAAAACTAGGTCTTTTACGTATAGTACTATTAAATAGATTAGAATTACTAGAAGAGCTAGTAGTACTAAAACTACTATTTATATCTAAACTAGAACTACTTTCTTCTATATTATCTATATTACTAGTAGTATGTATTAAATTTCTATGTTTATACTTATAATGTAATTTTAAATTAGTAGTATTAATAGGCTAACTAGATAAAGTACTATAAGTATAATTAGTATAGTCTATTTTAATTCTATTTTTATTACTATTAGTAGAGTTTAAAGGTAGTAATTCTCTAGTAAATAGATTATCTTTAAATAAATAAAAACTATCTTCTAAAGTAGGTAACGTAAAACTACTAGATAAAATATCTACTTTTCTAGATCTAGAAGTAGATATTTTAGAAGATATAAAATACTAGTAGATAAATAGATATAGTAATTAGTATAACTAATAACGTAGATAATACTAAAACGTAGTATAACTATCTAATAATAAAACTAGCTTATTAAGCTAGATAAAAGCTAATACTAAAACTAAAAAAGTAACTAGTACTAGCTATAATAACTAGTAGAGATAGTACTAACTAAAAAGTAGTATAGTAATCTAGTAGTAAGACCGGCTTACTAAGCTAGATAATAGCTAATACTAAAATAGAAATCTAGCTAGTAATAGCTAAATATAAAAGAAAAGATAGTAGATAAAGTACTAAGACTTAAATATCTAAGTATTTACTTTTACTTATATAAAATCTTTTAAAAAAGAATAATATATAAAATAAATAGTAGTAAAAAGATAAATAGTAGTAGATAGTAGTAGATAGTAGTAGATAGAAGTAGATAGTAGTAAGTAGTAGATAGTAGTAGATAGTAGAAGTATTGTCTGCTTTAATCTAGAGGTAGAGAGTATACTCTTATATATCTCTTTCTCTTTTCTTTCTCTATGCCTATCTACGTATAAACTACGCTATTTTAGACTCTAACACTAGTAAAACTAGTATTTTAGATTCTAAACATACTAGTATTAGACTAGTATTAGACTAGTTTTAGAATTATTTTAGATATTAATACTTATAAAATAAGCGTTTTAGATTCTAAACGTACTAGTGTTAGAAGTATTAATATTAACGCTTATAAAATAAGCGTTTTAGATTCTAAATATACTAGTGTTAGAGTCTAAAATAGCGTAGTTTATACGTAAGCGTATATAGAGAAAAGACAAAGAAAGAGATATATAAGAGTACGCTCTCTACCTCTAGATTAAAGTAGATAATACTTCTACTATCTACTACTATCTACTCTACTATCTACTTTACTATCTACTTTACTATCTACTTTACTATCTATCTTTACTATAGTTTATAACTATATCTACTTTCTATTTACTTTTATTAGTATTTATAGAAAATGCCTAGCTTTTCTAAAGTTTATTTTCTTACTAGCTTTGTTAATAATAGCTCTATAGTAAAGTCTACTAAGTTAGACTCTACTATTAAAGCTATAATTAATAACTATAAGAAGATAGACTTAGAGTCTAGTTCTTTTATTATAGACTATCTAAATACTTTACGTATTGTCTATTACTTAGCTAGACTTAAGTACTATAATAGTACTAGGTACTCTTCTACTCTTAGTAAGTATATACTCTATTATCTTTATTATTTTATTTAAAATCTTTTTACTAACTTTTAATAGAACTACTTAGAGAGAATAGTATAGACTTAGAGTATCTCTTTCTTATTAAAGAGTGTAAAAAGAATACTTCTCTTTTGTCTACTATAGAGTATCTAAATACTTATATTACTAAGATTAGTATTGTATTTAAAGACTTTAGTAAGTATATTTTATTATCTTTTTTATTCTTATTTTACTTTTTATTTACTTTATATTAAAACTTTAAACTAACTTTTATATAGATTTTATTAAAAGCTTTATATCTAAGTTTATACTTAAGTCTAAAGATATTAACGCTATTAAAGATAAGCTTAAAGATAAAGATAAATTTCTTAATCTTAAAGCTTACTTTTTTAGCAAAGAGATCTATTACTTAGATAGACTTAATATATATAATAAATCTTACTTTTCTAAAGAAGAGATAGATACTATTAGTTTAATAGCTTCTACTAGAGATATTGCTCTAGAGCTAGAAAGGTCTTCTTTAGAAGCTTTAGAGTTTTTAGAGTCTTTAGCTATAAAAGACTCTAGTAATAGCTTAGAAACTATAGTTTAAACTTAGTTTCTAGCTATTAGAGCTTAGAATTTAACTTCTAAGTTCTATTAGATCTCTACACTTAACTCTAGAGATAATTAGTTTTCTTTTAGTCTTAGGTTTTTAGTTTTCTTTTTATCTTAGATTTTTAGTTTTCTTTTAGTCTTAGGTTTTTAGTTTTCTTTTTGTCTTAGATTTTTAGTTTTCTTTTAGTCTTAGATTTTTAGTTTTCTTTTTATTTTAGATTCTTAGTTATCTTTTAGACTTTAGTTTTTAGTTTTTATTTTTTAGTTTTTAGTTCTTAATATTCTTAAACTATAAAGTTACTATCTATTTATATTCTTAAGCTATTAAGTTATTTATTTCTTCTAAAGTTTATAAAATATTATAATTTTAAGTTATATTATTTTATTACTATTTATATACTCTACTATCTAACTCTTTTATTAAGTAGCTATTTTATTAGCTACTTATTTTTATATACTATCTACTATATAACTATTCTAATATTAATTTATCTTACTATCTAACTATACTACTAATTAACTATACTACTAACTATTTAACTCTATTACTAGCTAAGTATTCTTTAAGCTAGCTTTTCTATAAGCTATATACTTTATTTACTTACTATACTACTAGCTACTTATAATAGTTTAGTTCGCTATATAACTTTTATACTAGTTAACTAGATTTCTTTTTATCTCTAACTATATTATACTATAACTTATTATTTTTACTTTTCTTTTAATTATTTTAATACTTAACTTTAGAATATTAAATTAAGTTAACTATATAGCTATCTAACTATTAATTTTTCTTACTACCTTAATTTATAATTTCTTAACTAGTTAACTACTTAGCTTATAGTCTATCTAATAATATAACTTATTTTAATATATTAATCTATTAATAATTAGTATTTTTACTTTTTAACTACTTAGCTATTTAACTTTTTAACCTTTTAACTATTTATATATATAATATCTTTAGTATTTAACTTATTAACTATTAATTTATATAACTATACTACTACTTTATTATTATAATTCTTAACTACTAAACTTTAAGTCTTTCTATTTCTAAACTATCTATTTTTTATATCTTAAAACTCTATAGCTTAATAACTTGTTTTCTTTTAAATTTATTAAAGTTTTAGCTATTAAGCTATATATTTATATAGATATAAAGTAAATATTCTTATAGTTATTAAATAGTAAACTTTTTATAACTTTAATCTTTCTTTTATATAATAGTAGTTAAGATAATACTTAGAAAGTAGTAGTATAAATACTACTAGTAGATATAATATAAGTAATACGTAGTTAGTATATATTTTATTAGATTCTATTATACTTAAATAAAACTATAGACTTATATAGTCTAGTAGTAATTTTCTTCTAAACTATATATTAGTATAACTAAAGAGCGTAAGTTCGATTCTTAGTAGTAACTAATATATTTATAGTAAATCTTTGTAGTAAATCTTTAATAGTAAATCTTTATAGTAAATCTTTATAATATAGCTTTAATAGAATAGTTTAGTAGTTTAGCTTAGTAGTTTAGTTTAGTAGTTTAGCTTAGTAGTTTAGTTTAGTAGTATAGTTTAGTAGTATATCTTAGTAGTATATCTTAGTAGTTTAGCTTAGTAGTATAGTTCTATACTAAAGCTTTTTAAAATAGCTATATACTACTTTATAAGTTAAAGATAAGCTTATTTTTTTTAAAATATTTATTATATTTATATTTTTATTTTTATTTATTAGTTTAGTAGATAAAGTATAGCTTTAAATAAAATAATAAAATAAAATATAAAATAACTTTTTAATTAAAAAAAATAAAGTTATAAAGTTTAGTATAAAGTAGTATAACTTAGTATAAAGTAGTATAAAATAGTAAAGTTTAGTATAAAATAGTAAAAAGTAGTAAAGTATAGTATAAAGTAGTAAAACTTAGTATAAAGTAGTATAACTTAGTAAAAAGTAGTATAACTTAGTATAAAGTAGTATAACTTAGTAAAAAGTAGTATAACTTAGTAAAAAGTAGTAAAACTTAGTAAAAAGTAGTATAACTTAGTAAAAAGTAGTAAAGTTTAGTATAGCTTAGTAAAACTTAGTAAAAAGTAGTAAAGTTTAGTATAGCTTAGTAAAACTTAGTAAAAAGTAGTAAAGTTTAGTATAGCTTAGTAAAACTTAGTAAAAAGTAGTAAAGTTTAGTATAGCTTAGTATAACTTAGTAAAAAGTAGTAAAGTTTAGTATAAAGTAGTATAACTTAGTAAAAAGTAGTAAAGTTTAGTATAAAGTAGTATAACTTAGTAAAAAGTAGTAAAGTTTAGTATAAAGTAGTATAACTTAGTAATATATAGTATAACTTAGTTTAATATTATAAAGTATATATACTAAACTTTACTAAATTATACTAAGTTATACTAAACTTTACTACTTTTTACTAAACTATACTAAGTTATACTAAGCTTTACTACTTTTTACTAAACTATACTAAGTTATACTAAACTTTACTACTTTTTACTAGATTATACTAAGTTATACTAAACTTTACTACTTTTTACTAAACTATACTATATTATACTAAACTTTACTACTTTTTACTAAATTATACTAAGTTATACTAAACTTTACTACTTTTTACTAGATTATACTAAGTTATACTAAACTTTACTACTTTTTACTAAATTATACTACTCTTTACTAAATTATACTACTTTTTACTAAATTATACTAAGTTATACTAAACTTTACTATTTTTTACTAAGTTATACTACTTTATAGTAAATTTTACTAAATTTTATTTTTTATACTATATTTTACTACTTTATATAGTATTATTTTATATTATACTTACTTATATTTTTTATATATTATACTATTTTATAATTTATTTAAATAAAACTACTAAGTAACTATTAATATAGTTAAGATTATATATAATCTTATTATTATATATATATTTAGTTATTATACTTAAAGTATTAACTAATATAATTATAACTATAAGTAAGTAGAATTTTATTTTACTATAGTTTTATTTTTTATATAGTAATATTTATTACTATTAATACTTATTTAGTTTACTAAGTATTATAATTACTTAGGTTTAATATAATAGTATACTTAAAAGCTATATAAACTTATAATATTATTATTACTATAGTAAAGAGACTAGTAGTATCTCTATTAGAATAAATACTTAATATAGTTAATTATATTATATATATATATATAGTTATTATTCTTATCTAAATACTATCTAGACCTAGCTTTACTTAGTATACTAACTCTTAAGTTTAATAGCTATTTAGCTCTCTATTATATTACTAGTTTTACTACTATATTACTATAATACTATTACTATATTAGATAGTATAAAGAAAACTATACTTACTTTTATCTTTACTTTATTATATATTAAATCTATTATATTTAGCTAAAATAATATATTTATAGCTTTAGTATTAGTTTAAAATACTAATATATTATATATAATAATATTAAAATAACTACTTTTCTTTTATATATACTTATTCTTATATATATCTTTTTCTTTCTTTTTGTCTAAATTTACTAATTAGTAATTACTAAGTAATACTAATTAGTAATTACTAATTTTTTTTTTTTAGTAATTACTAATTAGTAATTACTAATTAGTAATTACTAGGTACTAAGTCTATTTAAGAATTACTAATTAGTAACTTAGTAATTACTAAGTAATTACTTAGTAAATGTCTAACTATACCTCTACCTAGGCTTTAACGCGTATACCTAAGAACGCTAAAATATTAGCGTAGTTAGCTTACTTATCTAGACGTAACTCTATAATACTTTATAACTTCTTACTTTAACTAAACTTCTACGTATAATAATAGTTTTTACTAGATAGAGCTATAACTTATTATAATATCTAGTTACTAGGCTACTACTATTTCTACTATTTAACTTACTATAAGCCTCTAAGTACTTTTAATTTAGAGGTAGATACTACTCTACTTACTTTTAAATATAAGCTAGTAGCTACTACTTACTTTTAACCTAATATTATTTATTTTATTAAGCTTCTTTACTTTAATAACGCTAAGTAACTAGCTATTATATAACTAAGTACTTATATATAACTTAACTCTAACCTAGAAGAGTAAAAGAAACTTTAAATACTACTATGTCTAAGTATATACTAATAACTATAATACTCTATACTAGTTCTATAAACCTTAAGTAGATTAGTATAAGTTTATTATTATAAGATAAGCAGATTATTAGATAGAGAACTTATATTAATATATATATCTTAGGCCTTTGTAATTAACTTAACTAGAACTATTATACTAAGTACGTTTATCTAGCTACTAGAGCGCGCTATTAGAGCTATCTAGATATACTACTAGTAATACGCTTAGTATAGAAACTATAAGAAGAAGCTTAAAAGTGCGCTTTATAAAAGTAATATTATAGATAGTAAACTTAGAACTTCTTTTCTAAAATAGTAAGTATAACTAATTAAGTAACTTTTTACTATAAAATTATAGGCTTAATTACCTTAAAAATATATATACGCTACTTTATTAAGTTTTAGATCTTTTATAGTTATAACACCTCTATTTCTATTAATAATATTTCTAGTAACTACTAAAATAAGCGTAACTTTATTACTACTTCTAGTCTTTATTATACTTTATATAACTTAAGCTTTTCTAATAAATAATAGAAAGTGTTTCTAATTTTATTCTATATTCTATTTTATCTATAATATACTACTATATTCTTAATAAAGCTAGAGTTCTGCTATTTTATATATATTAGAGTTAAGCTAAGAGATAAAAGGTTAGAAGAATAGATATAAATAATATAGAGGTAATAAATAAGCTAATCTAGAGTTAGGTTTATATTATTAAAGTATTTCTAAAAGCCTTACCTATATTTATTTAAGACTTTATAACTTTTCTTATTTTTATTATAGTTAAACTTATAGATATAATATATTTATATATATCTTACTTACTAAGTATAGTAGTATATTTTATAATATTAATGCTTATAGGCTATACGCTAATTACTACTACTATTAACCTAAGTCTTATAGCTATATTAGAATACGTAATAACTATTACTTAGATCTTAGTAGTTACTATTTACTAAATAGTTAACTATAGCCTAATTATTACTTATAGTATAATTATTCTCTTTACTTTAGTAAGTGTAATAGTATTAGTAGCTTCTATTTATAACATTCTTAATCTAGGTAATAGTCTTACTAGGTCTATAGTCTTTTATTACTTAATTAATATAATTATTTAGATACCTATTAATATTATTACTTAGCTTTTTATTCTCTTTATCTTCTTTTATATCTACGCTTAAAGTAATATAATCTAGTAGAATATCTTCTAGCTATTTACGTAAGTAGTTAAAGTTTCTTATCTTTTTATTAAAATTAATAGGCTAGTTACGCTAAAGCGTATTCTAGTAGTAGGTAAAATAATTACGCTTCTTATAGTAGTTACGCTAGAAGATAATATAGACTAAGAGCTATCTACTACTCTTATAGTTCTTTTATTAATTACTTTTAATCTTATAGAAACTTAAACTAGCATAGGTAAGTTAGTAGCGTTTTTTACTTACTAAGCTATATATTATATTCTTATAGACTATACTATAATTATAGCTATAAGTTACTTTATTAATTACCTCTAGTAAGAGCTAGTTTAGACTTATATCTATAATATCTCTAAAGTTATACTTAGGTTTCTTAACTATAGTTTTATTTATTATAAGAAAGGCTAGAACCTAATTAAATAAGCTAATCTACTACTAAGTAGTTAACTTAATCTCTTTTATTAGGTATTTTAGCCTATTACGCATATACTCTTAGTATCTAAGATTACTAGTTATATTTTCTTACTTTATAATATAGTAGAACTTCTATAGTAGTTTAGATTATAAGTAATAGTATAGTAAAATAAAAGTATATAATAGTAAGAAAAGACTAGCGTATAAGATAATAAAGAATAACTAGTAACTAGAAAGGCTTAGCGTAGTTAGTAAGTGTACTAGAAATAGTTAGTAGATAATATTAGTTAGTAAGTACGTAGGTTAGAGTAACAAAAATTAATTTTAATTATAGAATACTCTAGTAAAGATAGAAATAGATAGCGTATCTAGTAATACTATAATAATTTGTTATATTACCTTTAAGAGTATATATTATAGTATCTATAATATAACTATAATAAATAAGTAAATAGCAGAATATTACTTATTACTTATCTTAATTAGTAATCTAGAAGCCTAAAAAGTTGCTCTTATTATATAGAGCGCGTTCTAATAGATAATATAACTATTTATATCTATATAAAAGAAGTATCTTAACTTATAACGTACTATACTCTCTACTCTAATATTTTACTCTAATATCTTAGTTACTTTTATACATAGTAAAGTAGTAGTTAATTATATTAATTTAATATTATAGTTTTTAATCTATTACTAGAGCTAACTAAGAGATATAACGCGTAAAAGATATAAGGTTAACCTACTAAAAAAAGCTTAATATAAGTTCTAAAAGCTTTTATAAAGTACCTATAAGAGCTAGCTAATATCTAGCTATACCTAAGCTATAACTATAACTCTATAGGCTAATTTATAGAATACTTATACTATAGCTATTTAATTATTTAAAGACGTAAATACTATTAAGTATATACTTAAGAAGTAAGAGACGCATTAAGTTTAAAGTAATATTAAAATACTCTAGTAGAAGAGCCTAAAAGTTATTTCTATTAGTATAGTTAAGTATAATGTATATGCTTTTCTTTTTATATCTAAATAAAAAATTCTATTACTCTAGAGCTACTAATAATAGCTTTTTACTTATAACTTATATATAACTAATAATAAGAAGCTTAATTATATAGTTATTAAAGCTACGTAAGTTAAAAGTAAAGAGCTAACTACTAAACTAGCCTAGTATATCTTTTATAAGGTATCTAAGTTAATATAGCTAGTCTACTACTTCTCTAGTAAGTAGAAGAAGATACTATACTAGCTATTAGATTTAGCGAGTAAGATATAAAGAAAGAAAAGTAAGCTTTTTACATCTTATATAAGTTATAAAAGTTAATATAGCTAGTATACTCTTCTTAAAGAAGTAGAAATAACCTTCTACTTAGTGTTAGGTTTAGCAAATAGAGTAGTGTAAGATAAAGTAGTTATACATACTAGCCTTAGTTTTCTAGTCTTACTAATTAGAGAACTATACTTTTAATTTAGACTAAAGTAGGCTACTTATTTAGTACGTGTTACTTTAATATATTATAGTTAATCTTTTTAGAAAGCTTAAGATATATTTATACTAGCTAACTTTATATCTTTATAATTATATAACTTAGTGCGCTCTAGAACTATACGTTAGCGTAGGTATTCTTACTCTTATTAAGTTACTACGCTACACTATTTACTTTTATATTTAGTGTACTAGCTAATTATTCTAAGTTATAAAATAGTTAACGCGTAATAAGGCTTATATAAAGAGTATAGGCTGTGCCTTTAATTAGCGCTACTAGAGAAGTTATAGATACTAGTGTTTTTAGTATATAGAAGCTCTATAGTTAATGTAAAAGTTATATAGCTTTTGTAAAGCTATTTAGAAGCGTATGTAATTAGTAGTAAGGCCTAGGCTAGATTATTAGTAAGATAGACTTAAGATAGGTTAGTAGCTATATATAGATACTTATATAAGTAGTGCTACTAAGCAGTATTATTAGAGTAACTAGACTAGTACAACGTATTATATTATACGTTATTATTAGCAAGAGATTTATAGCTACTAGTATCTAGACATAATATAGGCATAGAGAGTTCTTCTAGATAGTGCATTATTAGGTGCGATAAATTATCAAGCGGGGCGTATTACTGTAGAGGCGGTTAAGCGTTAGAGACTGTTGTTATTGTTGTTGTCGGCGAGAGAGTATAAAGGTTATAGAGAGCCTGGCGAGTACAAAGCGCGCCTACAGGAGAAAGGGTGAGATGTAGCGGATGTTACTAAGACGTCTGCGGGTGGGCGAGGAGATGCGCTCTTAGAAGACATAAGCGCGGTAGACTGGAGAATGGAGTCGGTTATGGACTCGCGAGAGAATAGGCATGGCTATCGCTCTTGAAGCCCGTGTGAATGATGGATGATCAAGGCCATGCCGCTCTAGGAGTAGCGTGACACCTCGCATCACGGCTTGCCCCGCATCCGCCGCGCAACCCCAACACCAGCACTTCCAAGGTTCCCTTCGTCTAACATGTCACTCAGATACATCTCACCCTGTTCTATCTTCTAGGTCGGAAATCTAGGGATTTCTCCCTAGCGATCTAACGTAATTGCACTTAGTGGAATTGATCTCTGACCTTGCGACGGGAAGTCCGAGGAGGCGATTGTTTGGAACGTTTCCCGCCTTGTTTGCTTTTGCCATGGAAAGACTGCTGGGAAGACACCGCATGCTTGCGAACTCGCGACCTCTAGGGCTCGAGCACGCTTCCGATGCAGACTAGTGGCCTTCCCCGCGCCGAGGCCCAGATCAGCTGCAGGCTCCTGGCTCCGCGGCATCAGCACCACCACCACCACCACCACCACCACCACCACCA
>NW_026056003.1:0-81168 GCF_023758025.1 Alternaria triticimaculans | reverse complement strand
AGGGGGAGAAGGGGGAGATGTAAGGGGGTTGGGATGATGGATGGGTGGTGGTGGAGACGTAGGGTGGGGGGGGGGAATGCGAAGGAGGGGACAGGATGGATGGGTGGAAGGTGGTGGTTGTATATATCAAATCGAATCACGCGTATGGAATGGATGAGCTGAGACCAAAGATAAGGGAAGTAGTAGCATGTTGAAGCCACCCACATCTCCTCCCATCCCCTGCTCAACCCCCTCAAAAATTCACAACACTAGCCTCCAGCACCCCCTCCTCCCCAATCAACGCCTTGAGCACATCCTCCCCAACCATCTTATCGACCCCCAAAATCATCAACGCCTCATTACTCCCCTCCCTTCCTCCCTCCACCCCATTCCCATTTCCATCCCCTCCATTCCCTCCGTTGCCATTCCCCTCAGCCAACCGTTCCTCCACCTCCCCATCCAACGGCGCCACATTCATAAACTCAATATTCACCCCCGCCTTCCCCAACAAATTCCCCACATACCCAATCTTACCCACCGAATCAAAGTTGCGACAGATGAGCAGCGTGCCACGGGGCACGAATTCGCCTTTGAATTTGTCGAGGCGCGAGATGAAGGGTTTGTTGCCGGAGACGAAGCCTTGGATTATTTGGTCGGAGGAGGAGGAAGAAGAAGAGGAGGAGGAAGAAGGGAGATTGGTAGGTTGGAGGGCGCGGGCAGCGGAGGGAGATGCGTTCCGGGAATGTGGTTGTTGCGATACAGAGCGTGAAGCGCGGGCGCGCAGGGTGATGAAGGAGGAGTAGGGTTTGTCTTCTACGTTTTCGCGGGAGCGCTGTTCGTTTATGAGGATGCCGCGGTCTTTAGCCAACAGTTCAGCATTCACAATATTAATGTTTAGGCCGTCGCTCGAGGTAATGGGCGTGAGCAGTCCCTTAACCAACGCCGCGAAGAGCGGTTTCGTGGTGTTGATCGTGGCGAGCTTGCCTTCGTAGATGAGATCGAAGGTTGTACGAAAAGAACCGGTTTTCGCGGAGGAGTAGTGTTGGGTGTACAGGCTGCCCATCTTCTCGACGAGGCTGATGAAGGGTTGGAGGGTGCGGTATTCGTCGGGGAGGACGATGGGTGCGTTGACGGCTGAGCGGGGGAGTTCGCCGCTGAGGATTGAGACGACTTGTTCGCAGACGTCGATGGACACGTTTTCTTGGGCTTCTTTGGTCGAGGCGCCGAGGTGGGGCGTTGCTACGACTTTTGGGTGCGCGATTAGGCGGGATGCTGATGAGTTTTGCTCGGGAGGTTCGGAGGTGAATACGTCGATACCTGCTCCAGCAATGACACCAGCGTCTAGAGCTTCGATGAGAGCGTCTTCGTCGATCATGCCGCCGCGTGCTACGTTGAGGATGCGGGCTGTTGGCTTCATCGTCTCTAGTTCGGCCTTGCCGATCATGCCTTTAGTCGAGGCTATCAACGGAGTATGTAGAGTCAGGAAGTCGGCCTCTTTCAGGATCTCAGCTAGACTTGGGCGGAGGGCTACTGACGCTGCTGCAGCCAGGTTCGGGTTTGCATAGGGGTCGTAGGCTATCAGACGCATGCCCAGACCATTGGCAATACGAGCCACTGTGAGACCGACTTGGAGATTGTTAGCCAGCTCTTATGATTGTCAAGCATTAAACTCACCTTTTCCCAGGCCGACAATGGCCAGAGTCTTGCCTTTTGCCTCCACACCCACCAGTCGACTTCGCTCCCATTTCCCAGCTTTGATACTTTGAGATGCATCTCCGATATTGCGAGCCACAGCCATCATCACTGTCGCATGTTAGTTAACGTAAGAATGACCTTGCTTGGGCTACCTACGCGCAATGGTGTGTTCCGCAGCAGCATTGATGTTTCCAGAAGGTGAGTTCACCACAATGATACCTTGTGTAGTCGCGAATTGAACGTCAACATTGTCAACACCGACTCCAGCACGTGCAACGACTTTCATGTTTCTAGCGCGACTCATAAGCTCTGCCGTCACCTTCGTCTCCGACCGTACGATGAGGGCGTCATATTCGCCGATGATTTCCTCAAGCTCTTCTGGACTCAGTCCTTTCTTCTCATCTACATCGAATTGGTCTTTCAGTAATGCCAGTCCATCTGGTGAGACCTTTTCTGGTATCAAGATCTTCCGTCTCGCTGTGTGCATGAGAATAGCCATGTTGACGGGTATCGGTTTGAGTTGTTCTTTCGGGCACTTGGTAGACTTGAGTAACTAAATATGAAAGAGTTTTAATGGCTGATCAAGGGTATGTGTCGGTTATGGCGTCCACTGTAAGTTTACGTGAGACTGTATGAGATGTAAGCGCAAAGCCTACAGGAGGAGTACACTCCATTTTGTACACCCAGAGTAAGACTGTGCCGCTATCGGTCTACTGCAGTAGCATGCGTCAGAGGGATGTCCTTGTGGTAGCCTTACCTGTTGGCTAGGTTTACCCCGCACTCCTTCTACCCCACGGGGTGAGCGCCGCTGCTGCAGGGTCAATTTGGCGAAGTACCTAGGTATCGAACAACGCTCTCGGAACTTTGCATAGACGATGTTAGAAATGTTCATGAGAGATACCGTTGAAAGAAAATCGATGTAATGTAGAACGTGTTCCATTATTCAGTTGTTGTTGTAGTACCGCGAGCGCTCGCGTCCGTCATGGTACTATACTGTGCATATGTTGCGCAGCGTGGGTAGCCACATATGGTGTGATCTTCAACGATTGGAGGCTGAATTGCTGTAGAGTGGGATATGCACATCACGCGGGTAGTCGGCGCAGCCCGTTTACCAATTGCTACGTGTCTTGAGCTTCTCGTTCTGCACTACCTCGATCCAGTAACCATCGGGATCTGCGGATTCTGTCAGTTGTCGCTTCGTGCGATGGATAGATAACCATTTACCTAGTACGAAAGCAATGTTCTTCATGCGTCCGTCAGTAAGCCTCTTCTTCCAGTTGACCTTCTTCTCTTCGAACCGAGCACACGCGGCGTCGAGGTCGTCGACAGCAATGCAGATGTGGCCGAATCCTTGGGGCTCATCGTTGCCGTTGTGGTACTTGAAGTTTGCGTCTTTCTCGGTTCCGTAGTTATAGGTCAGCTCAAGCAGGCCTTCGGTGTTTGCTACCGGGTTGACGCCGTTTGCGGTGTTTTCGGATGCATCGGGACCGTATCCGAGGAAATATAGGTTGAAGCCAGCACTTTCATTCTCAGACGTGCGCTTAAGTTTCATGCCCATGACGTCTTGGTAGAAGTTAAGTGAGGCCTCCTTGTCCTTGACACGGATCATGGTGTGGTTCTGCAATCATCAGTATACCAACGTGATGTCTTCCTAACGCTACTTACCATGCGGTACGAGCCTGTATCGGTGTCCTTGACGTTCTCGGTCTCCTCCAGTGGCTTCTGGCCAATGACCTCCACCCAGTAGCCATCAGGGTCGAGCACAAACGCGATGTGGCGCATGCGACCGTCTGTGAGCTTCTTCTGGAACTTGTAACCCGCATCCTCTAGCCTCTGGCAAGCTGCCTGTAGGTTGTCCACCGAGATGCAGAGGTGGCCGAAGCCCTTGTGTGGTTCCGTGTTGCCATTGCTGATCTTGTAATTCGGATCGTCTTCGGTGCCGTAGTTGTGCGTCAACTCGACAATTCCCTCGCGGTCGGTCCAGTGGTTGCCGTGCGAAACGGCCTTCGGGCTATCGTATGCGAGGAAGTAAAGGTCGAACTTGGCGTCGGGGTTCTTGATCTGGTTGATCTGCTTCATTCCAAGGAACTCATAGAATTGGACAGAGCGCTTCGGATCCTTGATCCGGATCCTAGCAGATGTGAGCAACTAGCCAATGGTATGGGGATGGCGCAATAAATGCCATGCGGGTACTCACATGGAGTGGTTGAGCTTGTACTTGGATGGATCTGTCGCCATGGTTGCTAGTGTTCGCAGGAGGAAGCTTGGTGTGTTGTTTGATTTGAGAGGACGAAATGCAGATGATGCGACTACTCGTAATGTTCTTGGTATTGCGAGACGCGTGAAAAGCATTGATTGAGCTCTCTAGCAGTGTCTCAGCGCAATTGAGGGGAAACAGATTCTAAGGCCGATGACGTCTGCGATCCAATGAAGAGCTGCCAATTGCCCCTCACCCGGCATTTGCTCGGAGATCAGCCCGGTAGGTTACAAACATCTCGAATGCGTGCGAACGACGAATCGTCCTATGACGTCGATGTCAAACATGAGCACTATCTACCCAGATCTAGAGATGTCACCAGGTCGATATATCGTTGTAAGGCGCGTGTCATCCAAGAACATCGTCGTGTCGCGTGCGCGCGGGCCCATCCCTTCGGATCACACTCCACCCGTGACCCGGCGCAAGTATGTACCCTTCGTCTGAGTCCCGTTGTGGTGTGTAGATACACGAAACCTGGGTAGCATCTCCAAGCAATGCATAGTGCTAGGCTGCAACAATACAAGCTCTTCATAGTATGAGCGCGAGAGCACGTGCGGCGGAAAACAAGGCTCCGGCCAGCCCAGGTGGTCATAGCTCTCTCTCCTGGGGAACTTCGTCTTGAACATCGTCATGATCAAGATACTGACACGCGCAACTTCTCCCTCGTGATCCCGTCCGTTCCTTCTCGTGTTTTAACGCGTTCCTTACTGTTGCGACGCGTCGCTGGCCGTTGTATCTGCCTTTGGTCTGAGAGAAGGCGCAGATCGGTGAATTAGCAGCACGACAGCGCGGAAGTGGTTGCGCCAACGATTGACCAGGTACGTGGGCTTTCTTTCACGTCACCATCACCAAATCACATCCATTCTTTGCAGCGCGTGGTACTCGCTACCTGCTCACACGTCGCTGAAAGCTTCCCCCGCACAGTCTATTGTTCATTTTTAGTCCTTAACACCTACAGCTTCCCCGTCTAATCATGTCTGCAGATCCCGCAATGATCAACATCGCTAAAGTGAGCGACTGGCTCACGCAGAATGCAAACGAACACATCTACCCAAGACTCTTGTAGGTTCCAAGTACCATACACTGTTATTCCAACTAACTTCAGTAGCTTGATGTCTCCAAATGGCACACTATTAGCGTACTCAAAGCCTGTCCAGACCAAGGAGCTTCGCGATCAGGCTGCCCTAATATCTATGACCTGGAAAGACAACTGCCAAGGACGTCAAAAGCCATCGATCCGCAATGGAGCTACCCAGGACCAGTCGCTGCAACCCGCACTTAGGACACTCACCATCGAGACTCCGGATTGTAATATCATAGTACGCCTATTGCAACCAGAGCTACTGCTCGTTCTCATCGGTAGAATCGCTCCCGGGAAAAAGCAGGGCTTCAAGATTTCGGCCGAGGGACAGGGAGACCCACGCTACCCAGAGGCAGACGACCCAGTTTCACGTCCTGGTTCAAGCAACGAACAGCATTTGACCATCAAAGGCAAAGCGCCCTCATTACTTAGCAACATGAGCCAGCGCGATAGAGATCTCAGGAGCGGCGCGCTTCACGTCCAGCGGAAAAGATTAGACGCCCTGGCTGAGTACGTCTTGCAAGACTTCGGCGACACTGGATTTGTCATGCCAGCAGATGCAGACCTTCAGTAGTACGATGATGCGGCTCGGGACGGGGATGCGTTGCCCCTACCTCACTCTACAGATACCGACTCTGGGGAGACTGATGGTGACGAAGTACTGCACAAGAGATCGCTGGCTTGGTTCAGTTCGCTGACCGCGCTAGTATGAGCCCATTGTGTTACCAGTAAAGAAGCGGACTGTAATAGCGACCTCTCCACGGCCATGTGCTACACTATAGCAAATGATCCTGCTGCCTACTGGCTACATGGGTTTGGCCAGTGCTCGGTACAGCTCGCACGCGAACAAGTACCCGTCAGCTGGCTTTACTGGCGAATGGGTCGCACCGAGTTCGTTTCACTCGCGTGTTCGACAAGGTTCTGAGCCACGTGCGGCATTTTGCAGACTGTTGTTTTGAAGGAGAAGATTTGCGAATATTGCAGGAATATGCGGACTGCAAAGGCGTAATTACGAGAAGAGGGAAGGAAGCATTGGAAACGGCCGTCGTGTATACGCTGCATTTTTGGATACCCAGGAGTCGAATCTGACTTTGTTTACTGTTCACATGGATTCTAGGTGACATTCTCTCGGACTATGACAGCCAACTGTCCGGGCATGCGTTGTCTGGCATGACAGAACGACTCGATTCCCAAAATATCCCGCTCAGCAGCGATATACCATGGGGTACAGCAGCACGCCCGCCCATATTGCACGTCATCACAAAGACATCCTCAAAGCCAACCTTAGAAGCAAGATGTAGCAGACACAAACCCTCAAAACTTGTATGTGAATCCTTAGCTAACAATGTGGTACGCCTGGCGAAGGGCCACGGGTCTCGGAAACGCCAACGGCCGCCACGAATACCAGCCTCAGCTTGATGCACATTCCATCATACCGGCAATGGCTTCGGAACACCCCTCTTAACACCAGGCTCGCCCAGACCCGGAATAACCAAAGGAGCCCTCCTCTCCATCGGCGTCCTACCAATAGGGAAGAACTTCGTGATCGTGTGATCAGGTCCATATGCCTCTTCGACGAGATACACCGTCACTCTCCACCAAGCGCAGAGGGCGGACAACATCCAAAAGTAGCTCGCAGCCTTCATGCCCATCGTCACCCCACCAGTGAGGCTATCACCCGATGCGCTGGTATCCGCGGTGGTGGTGGGACGACCGTTGAACGCGAACATGCAGCAAGCGATCGTACTGCCGATAGCCAGGGAAAAAAGACAAATGCTGAGGACGACATCACGTGCTGTCGCTGCGAGCGCGCCCGACCAGGTGAAGACACAAAGTATCACGAACCAGGACGCGAGTTCGGGGAAGTGCGTATGCACTTCATGTGGTTCCAACGCACCAGCCGCCTGTCATATCCCTCGTTAGCCCATCATCCCCTACCCTGTTTCAAATCCCCCCATAAACCATCAACACTTACAACAAAAGCATACAAAACCCCAATACTAATCCAAAAACTTCCCCACATGGTATTTATCACCGTCACCAACGTATCCCTCGCTTTGAACCCATATAGTCCTGCGATGAACTGCGCCAGTCCGCCGAACAGTCCTACGAACGGGAAGAAGATGGTTGGCGACTCGGGGTTGCCCCACCAGTTTGCGATGTAGGATGAGGTTATCCATGTTGAGCCTGCGAAGCCGGCGAGACCGAGGGCGGCGGGCGGGGCGATGGGTTGGAGGAAGATTTGGATGCCGGGGGTTTGTTGGAGGGTTTGGTCGACTTTTTGGGGGGAGGAGGCGGCGTGGAGGGCCATTTTGGGGGGCCTTGGGAGGGGAAGATGGGTGTTGGGGTGTATCGCGTTTATTAGGAAAGAATCCAGGTGTGGAAAAGGTGCGACAAGTCATCAAATACCTATTTCATCTTCGAAGAGTAGGCGACCTCATTGCTGTGATGCAATCGCACGCTTAGTGGAGACTGGAGATAGGATCGTGATGTTGTGGTCGTTACGATGTTATGACGATAAGCGCGACACGGTAAAGCGCTCCGCATGCTGATCACGAACATCGCGACTTGTTCGCGTCGGCATCTCTCTTCCGCGTGGAGGTTTTGACATCACCGCAGCATTGGAAAGCCATTCTTATTCGTCGAATTATGGGACAAAACTTACATGCGACTCAGATGGGCATTATGGCGATCGTGATCACTGGGGAGATCAAGGATCGTCCATGAGTATTGCCAACTACGGTAGTTCGCATCGATGTGGAGCGGTGTTGCTTGGTGAGGCTTATCTTGAAGGTGCATGAGTCTATTCGACATAGTCATACAGTAACTGGAACGATGAGATCATCCGAGGCCAGTGCAGATAGTGTAAAAGCCTGAAGAGATTCCAAAAGATTGCGCGCGACTACGTAGAAACGAAAAATACCAAGAACGGCCAATACGGTCTCCTATCGAAGAAAAGGTATCAGGATCAACCGGGATCCGAAAGCGGGTGTATCAAACACGAAAGAGGCCTTTTGAGATGCTCGATGCCGATGCAAAATCCTCCAGATAACACGCTGCACGCGCGCAGTGATTTCAACATCCCCAAGCGTGTTCCCAAAGTGATTCAACTCCTCAAGTCAGATCACCGTCTCCATCGTCATCAGTTACAACATTCGTGTCCTCTTCGTCACCCGAACAGTCGTCGTCGGTAGTAATCCACGATTCATCGTCGCTATCTTTCTCCTCTTCGCATTCGTAGTCGGCATCCCTTTCTCGCGCCTCTGCAATCCGAGTTTCGCAATCCAAACCGTCTGGGTCAACTGGAAATGCCCCTGGTATGTGAATAACATCAGAATCTTCGTAGTGTCCATCCTCCGATGTGGCATATGTCGCGGGGGTAATGCTATCGAGGAGAGTTTGGAAAGCAGCCTCTTCGACCTCCCGGGACATCTTACCCCTCGGCAGATACTTGTTGCAGCGCCTATCTTCGAAGTGGTACCAGTAGTCTTCCAGTGAGTCCTCGTCCATTGGAAGACCTTCTATACATGCTTTTTCCAGAGTTTGCATAGTCTGCAAATCGCCATAACTGGCCACGAAATGTATGATCGAGTGATGTGAATTCGTCCAACCGTTGAGCCGAGCGCCATGCTGTATGAGTATCTCGAGTGCGGCGTGGTTGTTATACTGCGCAGCGCATATGACTGCAGTCTTGCCGAGAGGATTTCGGGCCTCGATGTTGGCGCCTGCGGACAGCAGATGCTCCAGAACTTCGGGTGCAGAAGTAGAAGCCGCAATTGTGAGAGCGGGATGCCCACTCGGAGCTCCATCCACATCAGCTCCAGCTTTTAGTAAGATGTCCGTTATCGAGACCCGTGGACTAGACACTGCTAGTCCGAGGGCCGTGAATGTGTGTTGAATGACCTGGTTAACGTCTGCGCCGGCTTCCAATATCTTGATGCAAATAGAACGCGAACTAAACTTTGATCTGACGGCATTCCACAAGGGAGTCTTATGATCTTTTGAGACGGCGTGTAGATCCGCGCCAGCTGCTACCAACAAATCAATCGCCTCGGCGTTTCCCAGAATAACAGCCCAGTGTAGCGGGGTCTTGCCCAAAGAGTCTCGAGCTAGCGCAGCGCTTGGCTGAATTCGAAGAAGGTCATTCAAGCTGACGATACTTTCTTTCAGTATCAATCTTGTAGCGGGAGCAAGATCGAGAGTATCTCTAGCATCCACGACATCAGGTCGATTTCGGAAATGTTCGCACAATTGGCCCTTCAGATTTTGTGCGCTGAAGATTTGAGCAGGGGTACTAAGTCTATAAGCTTTTGTAGTCAATTGGTCTCACAAGACTGACAGGCCATCAACAGGCGACGGATAGTTAATGTCCGCTCCCTGGTCCAGCAGCATGGCGTATGTAGGCTCTCCCACTGTACAGTCAATAGCAAGCTTCCGAAATTAGCCCACAATGCGACAAACGCTAATCAAATACTTACAGTGAGAAGAGAGATAGGCTCGCGCTCGAGCTCGCTCAAAAACAGATCGATGCCCCTTATCCTATGTTGCTCCATGACATGCTGAACCTCAGTGGTCGTACCATAAAACAGGGCATCTGTCAAATCCGTATACACGTTGTCGTCTGTAAAGATTCGCGGTATATTAAGACTCCAGGTGCCCCCTACGCCACTCAGTGACTGCCAAGATGCAGCGATTTCGATTCCTATCGGCAGTAGCCAAGTAGGGAAAAAGTATCGAAAATGCAATGCTCCTGTCCCATTAGACTCTTGGAAGCAGTGGCCGTAGTTGCATGTCCGGCGGTTGAGTAAAGGTACCGAGGTGAATTTGAAGAATGCGGCACCTATCAGTCCCCGTAGCCATCTCGGGGTAGTACCCTGGCATGGTATATGGCAGTCGCAAGGACATGATGACCTGCAAATTCGACTCGTCGCAGTTTTTATGGTTTCGATCTTGACATAAGATGTGATCTCGATCTGCTGGTCGACCAGGGTATCATCAGTGGTTGATGAGATTGAGCTCATGCAAGCCGCTTTCTCCATGGCATAAGGCAGATCGATCGCATTTCCGTGTACCATTGATTCTGAACACATGTCTTCCCCGTGAACGATAGTGACATCTTGAATGACAGTGGAGAGTCTAGTCGTTGTTCTTCTAGACGCGCAATGTTAGCTAGCTAGCCTGTGAACAATGCCTGGTTTAGCTCTCGCGATCCTGACATGCAACGTCAACGACGCGTCTCAACTCACAAATTTGTCGCACTCATTGCCAGTACAAAGCTGAGTTTCAACGAAGCTAGCTCCTGCTGGAACGAGTCGATCTGACCTTGCGCTTGACCTCTCCCCAATACTTCCATCCACTTCACACGCCTCTTCAACTCAGTGACCTTATGATCGCCGATCGCTCCTTCTCGCTCACGCAGGACATTTCTCCGTAAGTGTTTCGTGAAGGCGTCGATACGACCCATGGCCCGATCCGAAAGTCTATTGAATTCGATCTCATATTCTAACGGAAGCTGGTGCTGGGTTTCCTCAAATGCCGTCTTCACCAAAGCAATGACAGCCTTGAAGTCGGTAACTTCGTTGATCGCTCCAAGAACGTGAAGTGGAATGCCGCGGAGGCCCAACACTCGTTCGAGGAGGGAGGCGGCATGGCTCGCTGCGCTGATGAGGGTGATGATGCTGGCCACTAGGCCTATGGCTTCCATTGTGAGTTTTTGAATGCAGAATATCAATCTAGCGCTTTCGTGTCATCTCAGTGAACTCGATAGAAGCGATATAGCGAGATATGAAGAGATCATGATGGAGGCGCAGTGCTGTGTTAATGTTATTTGTACGACACCAAGTGCGTGCAGGAGGTATACACAGCCCACCTGCTGTCATACCAATCCTGCGAGGGGTTGCAACGCCGCGCGCCTACAGTCTGGCATTGGATCAATATGCGCGCGGGCGGGTCATGCATCTAGCCATTCATACTCAGCCTTGTGTAGTGTAATACGGACGCACTGAGTATACGGTGGGACGGGAATTTGCCAGTTGTTGCGTGAAGGACAGCGGAAGCCAAGATGAGACGGTGTTGTTGATCAGATCTCCGAGAGCCGTGATTTCCCCGCCATCACGTGCGCAGATTCTTGGCGTGTCGAGCACGCAATTCGCGCTAGGGCCAAATTCTCGTCGCGTCAAGGCGACATTCCGCGCATTTGCAATCTATCGCCCGAAAGACGTGCTAGAGCATCTCGACAGAGCCAATCATGGTGTCTGTGAAGGATTGCGTCTTGCTCGGTCGGTCTTCTGCCGATGTCGCTACTGGACGACGGCACTTTTTGGCTGCTACGAGGCGGCAAACCCACGACACGGATATACTCCCACGGTGAAGCATCCGGAGAGTCGTAGCACCCCCCCCCCTCTCTCATATACCCCAAAGAGAGACTCTCACTGCCTTCCCTGAAAGGCTGAGTTGCTGAGGCGCATACTTGTATTCAAGATGCATTTCCAACAGACTGAGTCCGCCGGCCCTGGGGCTGAGCAGAACGCACCCAAGGACTTCTCCAAGAAGTCTTCCAGTCTACCGTTTGGTCAGGACCTCTCCTACCAATCTATCGGTGGCCCCACCTACCTCACGGCCCAAACTCTCGTCCAACAGGTCGCATACGCCCTCTCGGATAAGATCTTCGCATACTCGGCTGAGTCGTTCGACTTGGACGTCGCAGTCAAGTACTGGCAAGAACAGGGCGAGAAGAATGCTTTCGGATACCAGACTGGTGTCTCCTCTCTGGAGACGAGGACTGGTGCTGGTGCCATCGCATTGGGATACATGTTCTCCAAGGACTATGACTTGAAGAAGCGCCATATTCCCCAGTCCATCGTCGCCTCCTCTTCTACCCTGAACTACCTACGCGCCTCGCTCGACCAGCTATCCGCCCTCTACTCGGTCGCGAACCCTTTGACCGCCCACATCGCCGCAGTCGACTACTCCGCCAACTCCAGCGCTGGCCTTGTCACCGACTATGTCTCGTCCCTCACACTCGCCGAAGACCTGGGCCTTGGTCTCGTCTGCAGCCCGTCTGTCTTCGAGGCCCAGCACATGTCCCTCTTCGCTACCCTCCTCTCGAGCGTTCTCCCCACGATCCACACATACGATGGCATTAGCGTTGGAAGGGAAACAGCCAGGCTGGTTGATACTCTCGACCAGACTAGGCTGCACAATAGCTACGAGGCGGTGCTCAAGGCCGTCTCGGAGGTCGACAAGAAGCACTCTGACACTGCTGGACGCGTTCTGCGCCTGCTCCAGGCCTTCAACGATGAGCTTGGCGAGGACTACAAGCTCTTTGACTACTACGGCCATGAGGCGCCAGAGAGCGTGCTTGTTGTCTTTGGTACCGTGGAGGCTTCCTTGACCGCTCAGGTCGCCAACGCCTTGTCCAAGGATGGCGACAAGGTTGGTGTCGTCAACGTCCGTGTCTACCGTCCGTTCGTTGAGGAGGCTTTCCTTGAGGTACTCCCCAAGAGCACTCGTCGCATTGCTGTTCTTGGTCAGGTCAAGGACGAGGCTGCCGTGCTCGACCCCGCAGAGTACTCCAGGCTCTACTCGGACGTCTTGGCGTCAATTCAATTCGCCTACGACAGGGACGTTGAGGTCACCGATGTCAAGTACTCGCGCGAGCAGGTCTGGACACCCAGCAACTTCCTCGATGCTTTCCGCCAGATCCACGCCGAGAAGGAGGGTGCCGAGGTTCGCTCATACGTCGACATCTTGAACACTGCCGACGTCAAGCAGTACAGCTTCTGGAACCTCGACGAATCATCTGCCGCCAATGCCCCAGTTGTAGTTGGCAAGCTTCTCTCGAGTGACTCTTCCAAGAACGTCTTCGTTCGCAGCGGCCACGACAATCTCGTGCAGGGCGGTGTTACTCGCACCGACATCCGTAATGCCGACTACACCATCGAAGCGCCTTATGCTGTTGAGCAAGCCGATGTCGCTTTCGTCGGCGACATTGCTATCCTGAAGGAGTTTGACGTCCTGAACAGCGTCAAGCCTGACAGCTCCATCATCGTCAAGCTGCCCGGCGTGAAGAACGAGGACATTGAGAAGAAGCTCTCGCCTGCTTTCCGCAAGGCCCTCGTGGACAAGGACATTCAGCTCTTCGTCCTCGACCCTGCTTCATCTGAGGCTGTCGCTGAAGATGAATCTCTAGAGTCTTACCTCACCCAGCTCGCCTTCTTGAAGGTTGCTCGTGAGGACTTGCTCTCCTCTGGCCTGAGCAAGCTTGCTGCTATCAACGGTAGCTCAGAAGTCTTCGAAAAGCTCACCCAGCAGCTCGAAAGCGCTCTTCGTGAAGTCGAAGTCCCCGCTGCTTGGGGCACTGTTGAGGAAGATGTTGAGCCCATTCGCCTCCCCTCAGACATCAACGTCAACAGCTTCGCTCCTTTCGACCGCATTGAGACCGAGCCACCGACGCTGCTCAAGGACTGGCAAGTCGCAGCCAAGGGCTTTGCCTTTAAGGAGGCCTTCGGCACTGCGAACCAAGTTCGTCCCGATCTTGGCTTCAAGACCAGTATTGTTCACGTCAAGGAGCGTCGCCGCCTTACACCGCAGAACTACGACCGTAACATCTTCCACATCGAGTTCGATCTCGGTGACTCTGGCGTTACTTACGCCATTGGCGAGGCTCTCGGCATCCACGCAGAGAACGACGAGGCGCAAGTTGAAGAGTTCATCAAGTGGTATGGTCTCAACCCCAATGAGATCGTTGAGGTCCCGTCTCGTGACGACCCCAACGTTCTGGTCAACCGCACCGTCTACCAGTCTCTCATGCAAAACGTCGACATCTTCGGTCGCCCACCAAAGCGCTTCTACGAGTCGCTTGCTGAGTTCGCTGATGACGAGCGTGAGAAGCGCGAGCTTCTGCAGCTTCTGAGTGCTGAGGGTGCCACTGAGTTCAAGCGCCGTGCTGAGGTTGACACTGTCACCTACGCCGACATCCTCCTTGAGTTCCCGTCTGCACACCCAAGCTTCCACGACATAGTTCGTATCGTCAACCCAATGAAGCGCCGCGAATACTCCATCGCCTCCGCACAGCACGTAACACCCAACTCCGTTTCTCTGCTCATCGTCACTGTCAACTGGGTCGACCCCAAGGGCCGTGACCGTTTCGGTCAGGCAACTCGCTACCTCAACAGCCTGAAGGTTGGCGCGCCTGTCACCGTTTCCGTCAAGCCATCTGTCATGAAGCTTCCTACCAAGACCACCGCGCCCATCATCATGGCTGGTCTCGGAACTGGTCTCGCGCCTTTCCGTGCCTTTGTCCAGGAGCGCGCCTACCAGAAGCAGCAGGGTCACGAGATTGGTGAAGTCCTACTTTACATGGGCGCTCGTCACCAGCGTGAAGAGTACCTCTACGGCGAGGAATGGGAGGCATATCAAGACGCCGGTATCATCACCCTCCTCGGCCGCGCCTTCTCCCGTGACCAGCCTCAGAAGATCTACATCCAGGACCGCATGAGGGAGTCCCTGAAGGACATCCGCAGGTCGTACCTCGAGAAGGAGGGTAGCTTCTACCTCTGTGGACCGACATGGCCTGTACCTGATGTCACCGAGGTGCTTCAGGAGGCTGTCGAAGTCGAGCACAAGGTTAAGAATGTTGGCGCAAAGAAGATTGATGGACGCAAGGAGATTGACAAGCTGAAGGATGATGGCCGTTACGTACTTGAGGTCTACTAGGCGACCGGCTGATACGAGATAGTTCCATGAGATAGATCCTTGATATTCCATTATTATTCCAGGGCCTAGTGCCGATTACCGGAAACTCTCTCGCGATACATCAAACACTATTCGTGACATTTCGAGTGCTTCACGGCCTCGTCGTCAGCTGAAATAGGGAAATTAATTAGTGTTCACTGACCATGCAGCTCCAATAATTCACCCAAGGGAAGTCAAAACCGTTGCCAAAAGTACCTTCGCCAAACTCTACTTCTTCGACATGCTCGCCAGGCTCGCCTGCTTGGCACGAAGGTGTGCAAGTTTGAGCTCCGCCTCAGCGACGGCCACCGCCGCCTTGATACTCTCCTGGTCTTCGGCCGTGGCTCCTTCGTGACCGAAAACTCCTGGATCACCGAAGTTGTCGACCTGCTCGCCGTCAAGGCCGGGCGACTCTCGCTTGATCGTGGAGGTGTCGCGACCTGCGCGCGCAGGATTTGGGTTACCGGGCGGATGGGCCATCGGCGGTGGTTGGCGAGAGAAAGGCGGGAAGGGAGATGGATGAGATGGTTGGCGGCCTTGATTGGGAAACGGGGGCTGGCCGTACGGTGGATAAGCGTAGCCTGGATAACCACCATATCCACCGAACCCACTACCCGGCGGAGGCATCATCATCGGACGACCCCAATGGTCAACGGGCGGCTGCCCGTAGTAACCACCATACATACCAGGGGGCGGCGGAGGTTGAGGGGGTGGCGGCGACTCCTCCTTGACGGCTTCTTTCTTGGGTGTCTTGTGCTTCTTACCGCGAGGCGTCGACGAAGGGGACTGGTGGTGACCACCCATCACCCGGTGACCCTCTGAAGCACCTCCACCGAACTTCTGCTTCACGTCCTCATCCGACTCCGAATCAGACCCCCCAGAACTGTCCTGACCGCCATCACCCCCCTCCTCCCCATCATCCTCCTCCTCACTAACCTTCATAATCCTATCCACATCCTCTTCAGTCTGGATCTCCTTAGCCTTAACAAGCAAATGCTTATACCAGACCCCAAACGCATACTCGACCTTCCAGTCTTTAACCAACATATCCTCCATAACATCAAAGTCCGTGCTGCAGAGCTGTGGCTTGCGGTTTCCCGTGTTCTTGACCCGGTAGCGGACCACTTCGTTCATGGTGGCCGCAAGCCACTTTCGGTTCTTGGTGAGCTTGGCGACCATGAGGATGGATTTGAGGACCAAGGGGAGCCATTTCATGGGGTCGTTTTCGTGGGCGCGGTTGTAGTTTCGTTTTGTGCCGTTTTTGTACTGTGGGGTGTTGGTGGAAGGGAAGTAGGAGGGTGGTGGGTGGGTACTTACTAGGGGGCGGTGGCATTTGGGGATGTGGGTTTTGACCCAGTTCTTGCCCCAGAAGCTTTCGATGCTTTTGATCACGGCTTTTTTGGCGACCAGGTCGTTTTTCAGGATGGGTCGCGGTCTAGTGGGTAGTGGACTGGGTTTCTCGGCAACCTCTGGGGCAGGCTTCTTTGGCGACGGCTTGCTGGGCTTGCGCGCTGACGAGCGGAGGTTGTGGCGCTGACGTGTGGAGGCGATGGGTTCATCGTCTTCTGATGAGGAGGGGATCGTTTGGACTTTGGTAGGCTGGCGCTTCACGGGCGTTACCTCTTGGACGTCGTCGTCTGAGATGAATATGCTCTCCTGGGCTGTTGAGCCGTTTTCAGCGTCTTCGCTCGCCTGTTTGGTTGGTCAGCGCTGTAGACATAGAAGCTATCGCAGGAGCATTCGCGACAACCTTCTCATACAAACGAGCTGCTAATATGGAAGCCCGAAGGTCGTCGCGGTGGGTTTGTCGTAACCCCTGGCGCAGTGACGGGTTACTTACCGGGCGTAAGGGAACAACAGATTCTGACTTCACGCGCGCCTCGACGACTCGGGGCGCCGGCGGTGGCGAGTCATCTTCAAGGCCCCATTCCGGACTCGACATTCGCTCGAGCGATTCTGGAGAGTAAGAGTGATCCATGTTGACAACCGGGCGAGTCATGGAGCGGAGGGATCAGGAGTCGATGGTAGAGGTATATACTCGAATTGTTTGATGATAAGCTGCAAATGTAATGAGACGGAAGCCTTCGTGATCGCCTCGAGCTGGCTGTTGCTGTGCAGGATAGGTGGTCTGTCACTGACGAAGCTTGGTTATATATACTCACTCGATAACAAAGACGCACGGTCGACCGAAACCCACTAGCGCCCATGTGACATCGATTTGTGTGGGGTATATTTGGAGCTGGACGGTGGTAATAGAGGGACAGACGTCGCTTAGAACCGACGGTGAGAGAGTAGACGCAGCGACTGCCTGGTGGAGCACGCTGGCTAACCACTGCTCAGGGCTGAAGTAAGGAAGTGTAGATGTTGTCTCTGCGAGGCGACAGTGTCTTCTAGACAGCGAGACTTTGTCTTATAAAGAGGCGAGCATAAGCGGCCCTAGTGCAGCTCTTGTTTGACAATCGCGGTGTACTACAGGGTTATTATTGTTAATGTCTGGGGGATAGCGAAAAGTTATACGCTTGCTATCTTCTCCTCAATTCTATAATAATATCACTGTCGACAAATAGTAGCTACAAGTTTATAGTCTAGCAAAGCCTTGGTTAATAAGTCTACATAGTTAACACGCCTAAAGATAATTCTATAGCGATGGTATCTTTGCTTAGCGTATTAGTGGTACAATACCTACAAAATCCTCTTTGAAACGACGAGATATAGATCTGCAGAAATGCAGTCAACTAGATAGTCGAGCTGTATTGCCAAGAAGAAGATATAATCTTCTTTGCATAAGAATTGCGAAGAAGTATGTTATGCTGCTGAAGCCTTTGAGCAAGGAATAAACAAGAACAACATTTCTATTTGGAGAATGTTAGCAGCAACACGAGATAGCTGGCGAGATCAATCAGCATGACACTATCCAGTTGCTACTATATAAAGTCTACAACCGACTTTGAATCTTCTCCAGCGTATCGCCCAAAGCGTACTCGCTCGCCACAGTCTTGCTCCTGACCTTTTCTCCATCCTCCTTGGTCACGTAGCGCGCCTCCACAGCCGGGTTGTAGGAGAATTGACTCGCTTTCTTGACTTCCTCATCACTCATCTTCGCATTCTTCTTGCCATCGGCACGTTTGTAGACGTTGATGACAACGGCTCCACCCAAGCCAAGGTTGTGCTGCAGCGCAGCGTCGGCCCCTTCAGCAAGTCGGTTGTTGGCCCAGCCACGAAGCTGCCATGTCAATTCCGCACATTGAGCTAGTCCAGTTGCGCCGAGAGGATGCCCTTTGCTGATGAGCCCGCCTGACGGATTGACGATCGGACCTTTGCCGCCGTATGTGATGTCGCCACTGCGCACCATTATGTGTGCTTTTCCGGGCTCGCTGAAGCCCAAGCCTTCCAGTAGAATGAGTTCATTGGCTGAGAAACAGTCATGTAACTCTGCGACTTTGATGTCTTTTGCGTTGACGCCAGCCTCTTTCAGAGCTGCTTGCGCCGCGCGCTTGGTCATGTCGTAACCAACGAGATCCATCGATGACTTGGAGTAGAGCTGCGGTGAATCTGTCATCAACGACTGGCCTGCGATGAGGATAGCTTGACTCTTCAGGTGTGGCCTGGCGTCCAAGAATTTCTGGCTCACAATAACCGCTGCACCTGCGCCATCGCTTGTCGGGCTGCATTGGAGTTTGGTCAACGGGAAGTGAATCATAGGAGCCTTCTCGATCTGTTCGAGTGTATACACATCCCTGAACTGCGCGTATGGGTTCTTTTGGCTGTGTTCGTGGCTGATTCTTGCAATCTCAGCGAAGTCACGCGCCTCAGCGCCATACTTTTCCATGTACTCAAGACCGGCATTGGCGAAGTATTGAGCATTGGGCGGAGAGTTACTGATACCGCGAGTATCGGCCATCATACGCATGGACAGCCCCATTGGAGACGGTCGATCGCTCCATGCAGATTTGATGGATCCTGGTTGCATCTGTTCGAAACCGATGACCATCGCGCAGTCAACTGCTCCATTCTTGATGAGGGTTCGCGCCAGATGCAGTCCGGTCGACCCAGTGGCGCATGCATTGTTTGTATTGTAGATAGGGATACTGGTGGCTGTCAGTGCCTCAAATCTGCCGATCATGGCTGCTAACTTCCTTACCCTGTCATGCCAAACTGATAAAAGATTCTTTGGCCACTCGTAGTATCACCGTAACAATAACACGCAACACCAGTCTCAACCTCATCGTAGTTGATCTGCGCATCCAGCATCGCTTTCACACCCGCCTCATAGCCCATCTCCGGATATGCGCGGGTTTGTCGAGGCTTGATGAACTTGGTAAGCCCGACACCAAGGACATATGCTGGAACCTCATTTTTCGCCATTGTGATGTGATGAAAGCGATGAGCTCCGTGCGAAAATGATCAAATTGTAATGGTAGATTCGATTTGACTGCTGGTACGACTGTTGGTATGCCTAGATATGGTATATGGCATTTAGCTGCCGGGAGGCGACACCCCTGGGCCGAGGTTCGACTACCCCACCTGTACACCTCCGCAGCATCAGCACGTTCGACTCGTTCCTTACTCAGCGAACACACTCACCGACCTAGTTTGGAGACAGTTCAACGAACTTTCGAAGACATCGATGCACTAGTCTATGCTTGACAGGTCCACGTCCTCAACTGCTGCGCCGTGCCTCTGCGGTCGGCAATCGGCATACCGCTAGCACGGTAACTGCTTGGGTGCATCCAACCTTACAACTTCATCTCGTCGCTCACGACTGAGCATCGAGCAGCCATCATACTATCGTCATCCGGATACGACGTCGTACTTATTCCACGAAAAGATCGCAGGTCGCGTTGTCGCGAAGATGTCTAGGCGTGCACGCGCGAAAGTCCGTCGGCTTTGAGCGCGTCACCTTCTAAAAACCCCAATGTCGCATCAATGCAATTCTTTAAAAATGCCGTTCTGCCGTATTTTGATTGTTGCAGAACGACCGACGCCGAAGAATGACACGATCCATGGCTTTTCGCAATCGGCTTCGGGCCACACCGTGATCAAAGCAGCCTGACTCCTGCAGCCACCGGGTGCAACAGCCGAAGAGGCACACCCGACTCAACAGTCAAGCCCACGAACCGCGAGCGCAATCCATGGCAGATGGTGTTTTGCTTGGAGACCCACGCGCAATCTTGCAAAGGATAGCGGTTCCTGCCTTGGCATGGCGTTTCGAAACAGCTAAATCCACCTCAACGTCAGGTTCATGCCATGGAAACATGAAACATCCTCGTCGACGAATGAACGCAACCGTGTTACCGAACAGTGCGTCGGCATATTTCCGTCCAAGCTCCACCCAATCTACTTAGCACAGTGGTGCAAACGCCAGTTGACCGTTCTGACACCTGTAGCGCCACCTATGAACCATGTTCCTGGGCATCGGAGGTCCAGATTCCAGGTTGACAACGTGGTGAAGCTGCATCATGAGCTTGTTTGACGGGCGCTAGGTCGGAGAAGGATTTCATCCTTGGAAGTGGCAGATTGAGGGAAACATGGTCCACAATGGGTATTGTCTTCATATAAGGATGCATCTTGCGGCGACTTATTCGGTACACGCTCTTTCGCTTTTGTCCATTCTTTCGCTTTACTTGCTCGTTCTACGAACGTTGCTTTCCAGTCATTCTTTACAGCCTTGACGGCTTCACACTCTTTTTTTGCGGCAGTGCCACACCATTCTTTCCTCCACTTCAGTCATCACTCACAGCGTCACAATGGCACGCTCGTTCCTTCTTTCCACCGCCATTCTGGCTCTTGGCGCGTCGGCGCAAACATCTGGAAAGTTTACAGATGAAAAGACCGGCATCACCTTCCAGGGTTACCATCACTCTTCCGGCTACACGTTGGGTTATGCCCTACCTGAGAAGCCTACTACGGATGTCATCATTCAGCTTCAAGCACCCATCACCAACGATGGAGGTTGGGCTGGTTTCAGTCTGGGACAATCTATGACCGGTAACCTGCTGGTCGTTGCTTGGCCTCACGAGGACAAGGTCCTTGCATCATTCCGGGAGGCAACTGGCTACACCAACCCAGCTGTCAAGACCGGTGACTTCACCATGTCTCCTATCCCGGACGGTACTTTTGTCAACGACACCGCCTTCTCATACACATTCTTGTGCTCAAACTGCATAAGCGACGACCCATCCACTGGCCTTGTCATCTACGAGGACCCAAGCGTCAACGTTCAGGGTTGGGCTTACTCCGACAAGCCGCTCGCAGACTCCTCGGCTGCTGACGCGGTTCTCAACTACCACGACGCTGGTTTCGGAGCTTTCGGACTACCCATGAGCAACGCTACTAGCCCCGATTTCGAGAAGTGGGCTGCCCTCGCGGTAGCTGGCACCCCTAGCACCCCCAGCGCTGGTAACTCTACTACCCCAGGAGCTGGTGGCAACTCGACTGCCCCAGCTGGTGGAAACACCACAGCTACCATCGCAAACTCTACCTACGACTACATCGTTGCTGGAGGTGGCGCCGCCGGTATCATCGCAGCTGAGAGGTTTGCCGAGAGTGGCGCGTCTGTCCTCTTGATCGAGCGTGGTGGCCCATCGTACGCGTTCACTGGCAAGACTGAGGTCATGCCTTGGAACGACACTGTCTCCATGTACGATGTTCCTGGATACGGATACTACCTCAGCGATGTCGGTAGCCCTGCTTACTGCGCCGACACTGCGGATATGGCTGGCTGCCTGCTTGGCGGCAGCACCGCGATCAACGCCATGATGTACGTCAAGCCCCAGGAGCGCGACTTTGACGACAAGTGGCCCGCTGGCTGGAAGTGGACCGATGTCGCCAAGGCGGCTGACCGTCTGTACGAGCGTAACCCCGGTCAAACCTACGGATCCGAGGATGGTGTCCGCTACGATGATGGCGCCTACGACGTCCTCTCCAAGTTCTTCGAGGGCCAGGGCTGGACCGAGACCGACTTCGTCAAGGACCCCAACGCAAAGGTCGATGTCTACGGCCACCCCACATGGAACATCGCCAACGGTCTCCGTTCCGGTGTCGTCAGGACCTACCTCCCCCTCGCCCAGAAGCTCGACAACTTCGAGCTGATGATGAACACCAACGTCGTCCGCGCTGTCCGTGAGGGATCGGCGGTCTCTGGTATCGAGGTCGAGACTGCGGATGGCAAGCGCGTCATCTACAACGTCAACAAGGGAGGTAGCGTTATCCTCGCAGCCGGATCCATGTCTACTCCCCGTATTCTCTTCAACTCCGGAATCGGACCCGCGGATCAGCTCAAGACAGTTGCCAGCGGCAGCAGCAAGGTCACTCTTCCCGACGAGGCTGACTGGATCGACCTCCCGGTTGGTGCTGAGATCAAGGACCACCCCATCTTCACTGTCAAGTTCAACACCAGCGCACCGCTTGATGGAACCGACAAGGACGCTCTCATCACCCCCAACCAGACCACTATTGATCTGTTTGCCAAGGGCTCCGGTGAGCTCGCTCAGTCTGGTCAGCGTCTCAACTGGTGGTCATCCGTCAACACCACTGATGGTAGCGAGATCTTCTTCCAGGGTACTTGCAACTCGCCTTCCGACAACACCATCCAGATGAAGGTCTACATCACCCACGGTCTCCAGTCTGTCGGTAGCCTCGGTATCACTGCCGACGGTGCCACCTCCTTCATCACCGACCCCCACATGACTTCCGATGTCGACACTGAGGCCATTACCATGATGATGGACCGCTTGATCGCCATGACAAAGGGTGGCAACTCCACTTTGACTGTGCAAGCACCTGCCGGTGTCTCCAACGTCACTGGCGCGGACCTCATCAAGTCCTTCAAGACTGGTAGCCACTACGTCGGCACTGCCAAGATGGGAACCAAGGGAGATGCTGGTGTTGTTGTTGACACTGACACCAAGGTCTACGGCACCGACAACCTTTTCGTCGTCGATGCCTCCATCCACCCTGATCTTCCTACCGGTAACACCCAGGCTATCGTCATGGTTGCCGCCGAGGCCGCTGCTGAACGCATTCTAGCCCTTGGTGGTAGCCCTGCCAGCGGTACCACTCCTGCTACTCCTGAAGAGGTCAGCTCCGGCGTACCAGTTGCGACTGCCTCAGCACCCGCTGCTTCGTCCGCAGCGCCCACCAGTGCGGCGTCGTCTGCTGCCCCTACCGCCGCACCCGAGGAGTCAGCACCACCTGCTGAGTCTGAGGCCCCCATTGCATCTGCCTCTCCCAGCCCATCTTCGCCCGCTGAGTCTTCCACTCCCTCCGCGCCTGCTGAGTCCGCTCCGACCACCACACCCGCCCCCGCTGAGCCCGCTGAGCCCGCCCAGCCCAGCACAGCCGGAGCCTACGAACGCTGCGGCGGCATCGGTTTCACCGGTCCTACTACTTGCGCCAGCGGCTGGAAGTGCGTAAAGCAGAACGACTACTACTCCCAGTGCCTCCAGGGCTCGGCCTCCAAGCGCGGCCGCTCTGAGCCTGTGTCCCTTCGTCACGATGCCCCCACCAGGCGTGCGATGAACGGCCACAAGCCCGTCAGCCCTGTTGTTGTTAGGGAGCATGTCCATGCTCAGAAGCTTGGAAGGGCTACCTTCATTGACTCTTACCAGTCGTAGGATCTGGAAAGACGGAACGCTCTGAGTGAGAAGTGAGGAGGAAAAGTTTTCTTGTATATACATATTACATTCTGTTGGCTGCGCCTTTTGTATAGTTCAATCAAATCATCATGATGAAGTTCAGTGCTATATCTACATGTGATACGTTTTTCGTCGTCTGATCGCAAATCCAGCTCATAGTGCTCGGTGATTGAAAGCTAATCTTGCCGAATAATGTGCGAGAAGATATGTGAAGGTGCTCGCGCCAGTCCATGGTTTCTTGAAATGAGTAAGTAGCGACAAGATGTGCAACGTTGAGTGAAAAAGAAATGTCATGTGCACATCGCAAGGCATTTTGCATACAAAGGCTTCGTAATTGACAATAGTACATTGAGTGGGTATAGTGCCATGATCTAAAAGGCAAACTCATGCTGTAAAAAGCGGGAGGGGAAGAATTACAACACTATGTTGGAAGAAGAAATAGAAGCACATGCATCATTCGCACTCGTATGTCACGGCAAGCATGTTCAACATGCAATCCTCCCCAGAAGAAAAGACCTCTAGTCTTGCTCAACGGTGAGCTTGTGGGCGGTCTTCGTGCTCTCAGAGATAGCCTCGTTGTTGAGCTCAGCGAGCTGGTTCAGGGTCTCTTGCATAGCTGCCAACTGCTAGCGGCGGATTAGCGATCTGTACCTAAAGTGCGACAAACCAAGCAGAACAATCACATACAGGCATACAGGATAGGATGTCACTTACAGTTCCTACCACATCCTTGTGGTCACTGGCGCCGTTTGTTTTGGGAGCTTGGATACCCGGCGCCATGGCTTCGTCGTCTTCCTCATCCTCTTCTGCAAGAGTGTTGATGTTACGCTGCTCGCCGATGGTTGCAGCCGCACGAGCAATGCGATCGCCAGCAGCGATGATGGCTTCAAGGCGGTCGATCTTGTCGGTGAGGAAGGCGTTCTCCTTCTCCAGAGGTTCAACCCGTGCCAGGTGCTTGCGAACGACCTCGCCTTTCATGGTTTCGATGCGGTCTTCGGCGTCCTGGGCAGCTCTCATGGCTTCGTCACGTTGTCGCTCCACCTCACGAAGCTTTTCTTCGTAATCAGTTCCGTTCGATGTGGAGGCCTCCGGGATGTCAGTGATTGGGGCTTGCTGCGGTATGTCCTTGTCTGAGGTTGCTTGTGTGGCTGTCTCTTGCCTTACAGCTTCGAGTTCGCTGGCATGCCGAGAACGCTCTGCTTCCAGCTCAGCGGCAAGAGCAGCGTACTTCTCCTGCAGTTGCTGCAAAGCGTCGGAGGTGCTAGCCTCCATGCCAACCATCAATTCGCTGATAGCTTCCTCATGTGCCTGATCCATAGACGCCTTCTGCTCGGTAAGGTCAGAGTGCCGTTTCTGCATAGCCTCAAGCTGTTGTTTCAAGGCTTGCATGTCATTCGAATGACCTGCTTGGAATTCGTCTTTCAGTAGCTCAATTGCGTCACTCTGCTCTTGATCTGTCTTGGCAACCTTTTCTTGCAAAGCGTTGTAGTCGGATTGCAACTTCGATAGGGCCTGCTCATGGTCCTGCGTGAGAGAGTCCCTGAGCAATGTCATGGCATCCTGATGCTCCTTCTCCGCGGCAGTTTTCTCGGCGAGAAGATTCTCGTATTTCAGGGTCATCTCGTCGTTTCCGGTGGATTGCACTTGATCCCTCGTGGAGAGTCCAGACTTGAGCTCATCAATCTCAGCGCTCAGCTCTTTCTTAAGAGCAGCAAGCTCGTTGAGGGCGGACTGTTTGCCCGATAGCGCCGTAGACTTCTCCTGTTCCAGTCGATCGGCGTCGCTTTGCATGATCTCGAGTAGACTAGCGTACTTTTGCTCAATCTCAGCCTGTTGAGTTTCGAGTGCCTTTGCGTGTGCTTCCTCGGTCACCAGCTGCCGGGTGAGCACGTCTGCGTGGCTCTTTTCGAGCTGTGAAAGTCGCTTGGAAAGGTCGTCACGCTGGCTCTGGAGAGCATCGATCTCAGCCTTATGGTTAGCCTCGATACTGCTGATTTCTTCCATGGCAGCATCTTGCTTCTTTTGCAAAGCGCTTAAAGCTTCGGACGTGCTCTTTGCGTTGTCCTGAGCTTGGTCGTACTTGGCTTGGAGCTCGCTCAGAAGCTCCTTAGACGCGCCCTCTACTTGTTCCTTCAGGTGCATGATAGCTTGGTTATGCTCATCATCAGCTGCAGACTTCTCTTCCAACAGTACGTCGTACTTGGATTGAAGCTCGCCTAGGATCGACTTGGTGGTGCTTTCCGACTCAGATTTCAAAGCCTCAATTGTTTGAGTAAAGGTTGCTTCGGTTGCGTTCTTTTCTTCGAGCAGTGCGTCGTATTTGGCCTGAAGCTCGTCCATGAGCTGCCTTGATGTTATCTCGGAGTCCTGCTTCAGTGCCTTGATCGCACGTTCGTGTTCCTCGTCAGATGCAGTCTTCTCGCGCAGCAGACTGTCGTATTTGGATTGGACTTCTTCGATTAGTTCCTTCGAAGAAGCATAGGCATCGGCGTTCTGCTTCTGAGTCTCCAGCACACGATGGTGTTCCTGCTCTGCAGCCTTCTTCTCATCCAGCAAGGCATCATACTTCGCTTGCAGTTCAGCGAGCAGATGCTTGGACTGGCTTTCAGAGTCCTGCTTCAGCGCTTCAATCGCTCGGCTATGAGCGTCTTCAGCAGAGGTCTTGTCTTCCAGAAGGGAGTCATGACGGGCTTGCAAATCTGCGATGATCGACTGAGTCATCCCATGCGCTTCCTCTATGGCGGCTTTCTCCTCCTTCAGACGGTCTAATTGAGACTGGACGTCTTTGACAGTGGTAGCTTCCTGAGTGAGGGCATCGACGCGGGCTTGAAGATCGGCGACTAGAGACTGCGAGATGCCGTGTGCCTCTGTGAGAGCCGCCTTCTCTTCTTCGAACTTCTTGAGCTTCATGAGCGCATCGTCTCGATTATCGGTCGCGCGAGCGGTACTCTCCTGGGCTTCTTCAGCCTGTTTCTTGACAGCTTCAAGCTCATTGGATCGCTCAGCAAGGATCTGCTCATGCTGTTCCAGTGTTTTGCTCTTCTCGGTCACGAGGGAGTCGTAGTCAGCTTGCAGGGTGTTGAGCCGCTTGGTTGCGTCTCCTTCAAGATCCGCCCGCAGCGACTCAATCTCGCGTTCATAGTCCTCCCCAATGACCCGAAGATCTTGCTTGTGTCTATCGTGCAGCGTATCAAGCTCTGCCTTGTGGGCTTCCACCTTCTTGTTCGCGTCGTTCAGTTCGGCTTGGACTTTAGCCATGTCGGAGGCGTGCTGAGACTCTTGCTGTTGCGAGGTTTTCTCGAGTGTCTCGATGGTGCTGCGGAGACTTGCGGCCTCGTCCTTGAGCTGTTCAAGCTCGGCGGCGTCAGTGGTAAGCTGCTCGTTCATGGCATCCAGTTGTCGCACAAGCTCCTCGTTCTCATCGGTCTTGACTTTGATCGCTGCCTCATGAGCCTCCTTCAGTTCTTGGATTTGCTTGTGCAGCTCATCAGCGACTCTGGCACCGTCAGTTGAACCTTGCTGCAGAGCCACGATCTGTTCCTGGAGACCATCGATAGACTTGAGATGGCCAGAAAGCTCATTCTCTCTCGCTTGCAGCTCTGCTCCAGAACTCTTCTGTAGCTCCTCGATCTTGGCCTGCATCTGTTCTGCATGGGCGTTGCGTTCGGTGTCCAGGTCAGCAGAGACCTGATCAGCCCGTTCTTGCAGCTTGGCAATATCGTCTTGAAGCTCCTTTTGCGCCTGAAAGTGAGATGCGATGGTCTCTTCTTTGAGGCGCAGTTCGTCAGTGTGTTTTTGATGTAGCGTCTGGATCTCGGACTGAAGTTGCTCCACGACAGCTGAAGACTCAGAGGACTTTGACTCAAGAGACCGTTGTGCTTCTTGGAGGGCATTGGTATGCCTCTCCTCCCGAGAGGCAACCTCTGTCACGTACTCATCGACAGTCTTGGTAAGCTCGATGATCTTAGCATCGCGCGATCGGAGATTGTCGGATTGGGTCTGCTCGAGCTCCGCAAATTTCGTTTCCAGGTTTTCCAGCGTCTTCTTGGCGATGTCCAGCTCTTGCGACAAGCTGTCACGCTCATCCCGAAGCGTGGAAATCTCCTTGTTGAGCCCTTCGATCTGCGCGGCTTGCTCGACGAGCTTCTTCTTCTCTTCGTCCCATTGCTGTCCCTGTTGTTCCAGCTCGGCGTTCAAATCGTCCAAGACCTGCTGCAGCTCGCTAGCCTTGGCTGCCTCGGTCGCCTCCCTCTCCTGAGCAAGCTTCTTCTCTTCCTCGAGCTGTTGGCTCTGCTCTTCCAACTGCTTGGTTTCTCTCGCAAACTTCTTTTCCATGTCCTCGACGAGGATCGTGTGGGCGCGGTGCTGTGAGGGCGAGGCATCTGAGCCGCCGGAGATGGCCTTGTCCTTCTCAACAATAGCGGCCTGAGCATCCGCCAGCTGTTTGCGCAGCTTGTCCTTCTCAGAATGCAGATTATCGACTTCGCGGGTGAGGTCGTCGCATTGCTCTTGAAGCTTGTCGCGTAGGTTGGTCTCCTTGAAGAAGTCTTGCATGATCTGAGCGCTCCGCCTTTTCATCTCCACATCCATCTCGGCACGTCCCGTCGGCGCAGTATCCGGACGCGGCGGCTCCTCGCCGAGTTTCGCCATGGAAGCCCTGATGGGCTCAAGAGCGCTCCTGCGTTTTTCGGTTTCGGCATCAGAGGCAGCTTTGTCCTTGAGGGGCGCACGGCGAGGGGTGACGACGACGGGGCTCTCTCTGTGATGAAGTTAGCAATTGTATTATCCCGGCGGCCCATGCTGACTCACGCTTCTTCGGCTGTGTCGTCTGTTTCCGGCGCTGGTGGTGGAGGGGCAGAGACGGACAGCTTCTTCGCAGGCCCAGCCGGCGCCTTCGCTGTTGCGCCTGCCGTCCGCGTTCCTGCCGCGGGTCGAGTAGCGGTCGGCCGTGTTGACGCAGCAAGGGAGGCGCGTGGAGCAGTGCGGGTCGTCGTTGCCTCTGCAGATGGGCGTGTGGTTACGGGACGCTTGGCGGCAGTCGTGGTCGTGGAGGAAGGCGCAATGGATTGCCTCGAAGTCGGCTTGGCAGGAGATGGCCTCGAAGTAGTTGATGACGTGACTGGCGTCCGGCGCACTGCTGTCCTCTTCTTCTCGTCGCCTGATGTGACGGACGACAGGTCTGGCTCGGCATCGGATGCGGTTCTCGACGATGAGATGGTCCTGCGCGCCGTCGTCCCTGCTGCCGGACGCGTAGGCGGCTTGTTCAGGCTGGATCCGACTGTGCTGGTGCGCGATGTCGCCGTGGTGGGGGCTTTTGACGCGCTCGCAGTGGTTCGCGCCGTGCTTGTTGATGCCGCTGCAGGACGGCGGGCGCTCGCAGCGGTGCCGCTGGCTGCAGTCGGGCGGCGGGAAGGGACGCCATCTTTCGAGGCTGGGGAAGGCGCATTGGCAGCCATCTTGCGGCGGACTGAGGATGTGGGCGTTGAGGGGGCGGGCAGTTTTTTGGGCTGCGGACTCCCGACTGGCACGCTTTCCGAGGAAGCTCTGTCGCGAGCCGGGGGTGGTGTCGCCATTTCGGTGCCGGATTCAGGGGCCTATGCTGATCAATGCACTCCCAATCGCGCTCTCAGCGGGGTGTGCAGCAAGTGCCGGCCTAATGGGATGGATCCAAACAGCAGAGGATGGTATCGCGTAGCTGTCGCTTCTCAGTCGCGACTTCCTCACGCGCTGGGCTAGCACATGTATGTGGGGAGTGCAAAAGCAGGGTCTCATAGCGCTCCAATCCATGCCCAGACGGCCAGCACAACACACCGAGCATCACCACCTAGTTTCACTCTCGCCGCCCATAATCACACTCCTGGCCACTGAAGAGAGCACACGTCAAATCTGTCACCTTGCATTGACTGTATCGAGTCTCGGCGTCAACGTGGGCCGAACCTGTGGCACCAATGCACCCCATCTCCAGGCTCCCATCCGTAGTGGCTTGCAGCTCCCCCACTTCGCATGCTATAGCCAGGAACAACGTAAGGCATCAACGCGCGACACAAGACATCCATGCTCTAGACTCCCTCGTACGTCATTGGCTCGCTGTGCGTCTGACAGAGAATGCGATCGACTCTACACCAGTACACAATGCCGTATTCCGCATTTATGATAGTCTAGGCATCAGCCTCAATTGTTTCCTCTTCTGCCTCGCATAGTCTAGTGCTTTGTCCAATCAAAACTACGACTAAGTTAGGGACTGATTCTGCGTAGTTGTAGAGGAGACTTAGGTGTGTGACTACGGTTTACGATGACACGTTAGACACCAGGCCATTCTGATGTTCGGACATATAAGGGTCTCTTGTTACTCTACATTGTACTGTTCGTCCTTGACACAGCTTCTCCATCATGGTCTACGACCCAAACTTGTACCGCGACAAACAGCGCTTTCTTGGCATTCTCGTCGCTGATCTTACACCTACCCAACTCGATAAAGTCCAGGAACTCTTCGGCATTGGCGCCAACTTCTGCTCTCCATATCCTGCAGAGCAGCTGTTCATCGAAGATAAACGCGACTTGTCAAACCTTTCCCATGCAGACTTGAGGAGACTCTTCCCCGAAGCGGAGCCCTTACTTGTTATCGACGCTCAAACGCCAATCGACGGCGGTGTCTGGTATCTTGACATTTTTGCTGAGCAATTCGACGTCGATGAGCGGTTAGCCGAGAACCTCAACACTCTTTACAAGATTCGCATCGATATCCGCGACGTTGTCATCACGCATGTGAATTACAATATTGCCAATACCGATATCCGAAATGATTTAGAAATGGTCGATGTGCCGTATCCTATACCGGAGGACTTTGTTCAGAACAAACTATTCTGCATGGGTTTCGATCATATCAAGCATCGTTACGCAAACCCGACTTGGGTCATAGCTACACCGGACGAGTTAGAAGAGAGTACAAATGGCAGAGACTTGGACAACTTCATCCCACGGCCGGAAATTGTCTATCGAATCAAAGAGAATATCGCGAGAGAGGCGGGCTTGAAGAGCGCATGGATGATCGCGAGCGATAGATCCGGGGAAGTGAAATTACCTGATGGCACCAAAATAGCATTGCCCCCAGGGAGCAAGGTAGTGCAGTCCACATACGATCCCGATGTAGCGATACCAGTGTATCAAAAGCCGGAAGGAAGCTTGTAGACGCGGCTTAACAGCAAGCAAAGTTCCTCATCAGTCCTGCTGCCAAAGATACCTTTGCTATGGATGGTTTTGAACATGTGACTCCTGCAAATGTTGTCACAGATCGGTCTTAATTTTCGTAATGCCCAGAGGCAGGATCTGACTGCTATCGAATGATTACTAGAATTGCGCAAAAGAGGCCGCGCAAGTACTCATCGACATCCATGGATGCGGTTTCAGCCTAACCCACAACGTACTAGACCGAAGGGTATCCACTCACCGCCGTTGAATTTAAGCCCCGCACGATCCCGTTCTCATGCCCGAACACGACCTCTACACATCGTCCTGAATAGTTCATCAGAATCGCCAGACATGACATCTTTCCGCTTCCTCGATCTGCCCCGCGAGATTCGCGACAAGATATATGGCATCCTGCTGTGCACATTCCCGCGTCCCGAGTCTATCACGCACGGCACAATGCTGTCTAAGAAAGACTTTAGTCCAAGTATCCTACGCGCTAACAAGCAAATCTACGACGAAAGTTACGACGCTATGATCAAGGGGAATCGGTTTCTGCTCGTGTCTTCGACTGGCGGTCTACATTTCGCCTACATGCTCAAGGCCAACTCCGTGCCAACGCTAGCTTTCGACTTGGACAATGGCACCAAGACGAAGAAAAAGAGCGGGAACAAAGTCATTAAGCCCATCACCCAACGTTTCCGGGGCTACGCCATGCATATCACCATAGGAAACAGCAACCCTCGATGGAGGAAGGAGTTGCCACCTTCAGAGCTGTTGGAGCCTTGCAACGTTATCATGCTGTTTCGAGACGTCAAGCTCCTCTGCGAGGCTATCAAAGGAGGTGATAATCGCTTGGAAGACTACAAAAGTCTCGTAACTTTGAGTTTCGAACTCGCACCGGTGCTCAAGCGTCCACCGTGCCAACTCGAAGGCCCAACAGCTTACTTCTCTACTACCAAGATCCAGGTAGAGCTATTAGAGCCTTTCCGCTAGAGCTTCCGCGATATGCCTTAGGTTATTAGTAGTACTATCGAGGAATCTCTTGCGAAGTTAGCTAAAGAAGACTTTACACGTAGCAAATTCTATAATCTTAACGCTATTATCTTATTATAGACTAAGAGAAAAGCTAAGAGAATACAGCTATTTAAACATAGCAATAGTAGCTACCTTAAACTTTAGACTAGAGTTAGAGATAAGATTAATAAAGCCTATAAATCTAATATATAGAAATGTCTAGTTAAAGAAGGTAGCCTCTTATTTATAGTAAAGGTTACCTAGCTCTACTACACTATAAATCTTAATATTATAGCTATTAGACTTAAATAGCTAGAAGAAGAAGACTAGAAGGTTCTGTCTAGTATCTTAAAGTTCTATAGAGAAGTAAAAAGTAGTACTAAGAAGAAATACTAGAGCCTTAAGTACTTATAGAAATCTTTACTAGCGTAGAAGATAAGAAGTATATCTTAGTATACTAAATTTCTGTAGCTCTAAAGAGAGTCTAGCTTAGTTCTCTTTACGCTTGCAACTATTAATATACTAGCTACTTATAATTCTAATAATACTATAATTCTTAAAGAATAGTGTAAGATTAAGGCTTAAAAGTATAGTGTAGATCTAATTAATAATAGCGTATTTAACACTATAATAAGTAGTTTAAATATATAATATTAGTATACGTAGTGTATATTCTCTAGAAGAGTAATTAGGTTAGTATAGATATTTAACGTTAAAGTAGAGAATAGTACCTAGGTAGCGCGCGTAGAGTCTTGCAAGTTAGACTTAAATTAGATATTTATATAAAACTATTTTTTTAAAAAACCTAGTAAGAAGTTACTATAAATATAGAGTATACCTTATCTATATTACTTTAAAGAAAAATCTTATATTACTAGAAGTTCTAAACTCTATAGTATCTTAGATATATTAGTACTTTATACCTAATTTTATAGACTTTTTTTAGTAAGAAAATATTAAAAAATACTTAGCTATAAGTCTTAGAATTACTAGTAGATTTTTATAAACTTAAAGTATATTACTATTAGTACTAAGGCTTCTAACTAATACTATACTTATTTAAAATAACTCTAAAAAGCTTAAATAGTTATTAAGAAGTATATAATATAGTAGTAATAGAAATACTATAATAGCTTTATAGTATATATTTTATAATAACTATAATATTATAACTACTTCTTTTTTACTTTAAATTTTAAAAGACTTATAGTAGTATATTATAGCTACTATTTAGTAAATAGTATCTTACTATATAAAATAAGCTATAATTACTATATTTTTATTATTTTAGCTTTTATTACTTTTATAAAGTATTTTAACTAAAGTATTTTTTTACTAAAGTATAGTATTTTAAAAAGCTAAAAAAAGCTATAAGTTTTATATTAATCTTACTTTATAAAGTTAGTTATAAAGATAAATAGTATAAGTAATTAGAGATATTTTAGTAAAATTATAAGTAAAGTACTTTTTTTATTACTTTAAAAGTAAGCTATATTTACTAAAAAGTTTATATATTTTACTAATAAGCTTCTTAAAAGTAAGACTAGTAGAAGAAATAATAGTAAGCTTTACGCTAGCTATATATATAATAAAGAAAATAAAAATAATAAAACTAGAAATATTAGAAATAAAAATAATAGAAATAGTAGTAATAATAATATTAATAAGCCTAGTGTATAGCTTTAAAGTACTAGTAAAAAAGCTTTTTAAAGTACTTATAATAGCTTCTAGTATAGTATAAATAAAAATTTTTTTTTTCTTCTCTATTTTTTTAAAGTCTTAAGCTTTTACTTATTAGAGTATATTACTATTCTATTATAACTCTATATTTTAAGTAATAATTAGTACTTTAATTTATACTTATAATTAGTAATAAAGTAATTAAATAAATCTTTTTTTTTTAGTATATAACTAGTGTAATTTAAACTTATACTCTTAGAACTTTATATTTTTAATATTAGTACTTTCTAATTCTAAATACTAACTTAACTCTATACTAAAGCTTTACTAAAGCTTTACTAACTTTAGCTAAATAGTAACTTAGTTAGAATAAAAGCTAACTAATATACTACTATAAAATAGTATATAAGCTAACTTATATATTTTATTAGTAAGTAAGTAGATATATTATCTAAGTATAATCTTATATATATTACGTTTATTTAGTAATAACGTAATATATTATATATATATTAATTAACTTAAGTAGTAAAGTTATAGAATCTTATATAGCTATAAATAAACTTTAGATAAGAAATACTTTATAAGCTATATAATAGAGATTTTAGAAAGCTATAAAGTATTAGTATAGAATAATTCTATAGTTATAGAAGTAGAAGACTAGTATAATTATAAAGCCTATTTATATATTATATATTATATTTTATAGTAGAAGTTAATAATAGACTACGCCTAGTAGAGTTCTTAGTTAGAAACCTAGAAATCTAGTCTAGTTTTAGCTAAGCTTAGTAAACTCTTCTAAAGTATATAGCTACTTAGAAAGTTTTTCTTTAACGCTATTAAATTTATTTAATACTTTTTAGTATCTACTTTTAAAGTTAGCTTTTTATAATTATATTTAATTAATACTTTAAGAAAGTTTATAAAAGCTCTCTTACTATAAATATATTTTTATATACTTTAGTAGAGAGCTTAGCTTAGTATACTATTACTTTAGTAAAGTAAAGCTATAGCTAAAACTAAATTACTTAGATACTTTAATTTATACTAGACTTAGAGATAGAAAATAAATATTTAATTATTTATAAGTTTCTATATAAACAAAAGACTTATAAATTAGTAAGAAAAGAGTTCTTTAAATATATTCTTAATATTCTAAAAAGATTATAAGCTTAAAAAAGTTACTATTCTATAAGTAGTATAGTATATACTATAGTACTCTAGATAGAGAAGGTCTTATAAGCAAAGCTATTACCTAGTAATAAGCTTATAAAAAGCTTATATACTTAAGAAATAATATATCTAATAATAAAAAATAAAGCTAAGATAACTATACTAATAAGATATCTACGTATAGCTATATTCTCTAGCTAACTTTAATAGTACTAAAATATAGAATATAAGATTAAAAATCTCTCTACTATAAGAATAATCTTTAGTAATATAATTTATAAGTATAATTTAGTATAAGATAGAAGCTAAGAAATCTACTTCTATATAGAAGAGAATAAAGTGCTACTTTAGTAGTTTAAAAAATAAAGTAAGAGCTTCTCTATAATTAAGATAAATAGAGTTCTAATATTATTTTAGAAGATAAAATAGCTAAAAGCTAGCTAGAGAAAAAGATCTACGCTCTAACTAAGCTTCTTAATAAGATTTTAATAGAAAATTAAAATCTAAGTATAAGAGAGCTAGCTTTTATAGTAATTATTAATACTAGTAATAATTAGGTTATTCTAGAAATACTAGTATATATATAGAAAGTTTTTAAGATCTATACTAGTGTAATTATTAAGTAGAAGTAAATTAGTGCTAGGTAGAATAGGTAGTAGTAGTGTAATTATATTATTTATTAAAATTCTAGACTTAGAGATAAATACTAAAAAAAAGTAGACTAAACTTTAGCTAGTTAAGAATTTACTAAACTATTAGACTAAATAAGTATTAGTCTTTCTTTCTTTAGATATATCTAATACTAATTTATTTATAAAGAATAATACTATTTTTGAAAAACTATTTATAAAACTAATAATTACTAAGAAAATACTAAATTTTCTTAATTATAGAATTATATAACTTAAAGCTAATATATAGTATATATTTCTTTTTTTTCTAATTGCTTTTATTTTATTTTTTTAATTCTTTTTCTAACTAATAGATATATAGTAAAAGCTAAATAAGTAGAAGCTAAACTTTTTAAGCTATTAGATAGTTAATCTAATTTATTATTCTTTATTAAAATTCTAGACTTCTAACTCTTTACTAGTAACTATAGTAATTACTAATAATTTAAGCTTTAGATAGTAAATTAGCTATAGTATAATAAAAGAAAACTAAAAAGCTAACTAAAATATATTTTCTTCTAGTTATAAATTAAGTAGTAAATATTATAATATTTTAAATAAGTTACTTTAAGAAATTTAGTAATATATATATTTCTAAAAGTTCTTAGTCTAATAATTCTTAGATAATATACTTATAGAGAAATTTTAGAGAAAGCTAATAATATTTATATAAAGTAGTAAAACGTACTTAGATAAATTTAATATAGCTTTTATAAAGCTAGTTTTTAATATAAAAAAATCTTATAATTTGTATCTAGAGACTTAGTACTTAAGTACTTTAAGAATAAACTTTAGATAGCTTATAATACTTATAGTTATTCTAAATAACTAGTTTATTATATAACTAATAAACTATATAATAATTATTAAGAAAAACTAATACTATATAAAGCTAAAATAGAACTTTAATAAGTTTAAATAAAAATAATTAATAAGTAGAAGAAATTTTATAAACTTAAATCTACTAAAGTATATATAAAAAAGATTAGAAAGAACTATTTAGATAAGTTATATATAAAGTAAATATTTAATAAAGAATAAGTATATTAAAGAAAAAAGCGTCTATATATACGCTATAGCAAAGATAAATACTATTTTATATAGTACTTTTTACTACTAGCTATAAACCTTTTTAGCTCTACTTCTATTAGAATAGTAAATATTCTACGCGCAAAAGTAAAGAAAAATTATAGTAATAAATAGATTTTTAATTTAAAAAACTAGACTCTTTTACTTAAAGTTATAAGGAAAATAATAAAAAGTTAAAAGAAGTAGAAAAACTAGTAGAATTTTAAAGAAAATAGCTTAATAAAACTCTAGTAATAATATACTTACTAATTAATACTACCTAAGTTACTTATACTATAATTAATACTAGTTATTTTATATTTAGAATAGTTTTCTACTAAGTATATAAAGTAAGCTAATCTAACCTCTCTAGGCCTAAGAGATAGAGCCTATAGTGTACTTTTTAAAACTACGTAATTATGTAATTACATAATAACGCGTTACTATATTAAACTCTAAATTTAAACTTAAAAATCTCTAATATTAGCCTAGATTTGTAACTTATAACTTTATAATAGTTATACTTATACTACTAATATAATAATTACTATACGCGTAATTATAATATACTAACTACTTTATATTTATAATATAATACTAATAGCTATCTAGATTATTAACTAGTAGTATTAAAGCGCGCCTTATATAACTACTAATACTAAGAAGTAACTTAGTAAGCCTAACGCTAGTATAAAGCCTCTAAGATAACTTAAGATACTTATATAATTACTAGTAACTTATATTCTATATATAATTATCTTTAAGTCTAGCTAGATTAGCTACTATATTATATAACCTTTATAGTCTAATACTACGCTTTTTATATATTTAGCGCCTTTTAAATTACTTAAAGTACTTTCTACTTTTAAGCTATAAATTTATTACTTACTATATAATTAATAAACGTCTACTTATTAAGTATTACTAGCGCTTTACTTAAGCTTATAGCTAGTTTATTATTTAGTACCTAGAGCTAGTTAAACTATTTAATAGTAATTATATAAATAGTAAGAGTAAAGCTCTTTATATAAGTAAGAATAAATATACTTAAAAAGTATATACTTACTACGCGTCTTAGAGTATTAATCTAGGCTATAATATTAATATTATTATAGTTAAAATTCTTACTCTAGTAGTATATAAGCTATATATTAGTAGCTAAAGTCTTTAAAGTAGCTATTATAAAGTAGCTAGTAAAGACTATAAAGTTAATAAAGCTACTTTTATAAGTAGTAAGTACTTATAGTAAAAAAGCTTCTATTACTCTAAGCGCTTAGATATTTTTAATTATATAGATTTTTACTATAAGTATAGAAGAGAAGTTAATCTAGACTAAGTATTATTTATTAAGAAAAAAGTAAAGTATATTAGAGAATAGAGATAGAAGTATTAAAGAGTTAAAAAAAAATATTTATAGTAAAGAGAAGTATCTAAGTATATAGCTTTTTATATAAGAATTTATATAAAGTAGCTATTCTTTAAACTATAGTATTAAGCTCTTTAAAGAGTATTATAACTATAGTTATTTACTTAGTTCTATAGCTAATAAAAAAACTTCTATTTAGTATTATACTACTTTCTAATTTTTAGCTCTTCTACTAATATAAGCTAGCTTATTATTACTATTAGTATCTATCTTAGAAAGCTTATTTCTACTTTTATATCTAGATTAAGAATATTTTAATATTTCTATAGCTTTATAGCTCTACTACTTACTTATTATTATTTCTAAGCCTACCTCTAAGTATACTAAAAAGGCCTTTATTACTATTACCTTTATAAGTATATTATTAACGTACTAGATCTATAGTAAATATTACTAAGAGAGTTTTATTAATAATACTTACTACTATATTATAGTAAATATAAGATGTTTAAAAAATATACCTATATTAAGATTACTATATAAAGTTACTAGACTACGTTTTATTACTCTACTCTATATTAATATTTTACTATAATAAGCTAATCTAATATATATAAAAGTTCTCTAGCGTTTTATAATAAGAATTAGAAGTAAAGTAAAATAAATAACTTATATAGTATAAGTATTTATAGATATTAATAAATATAAAAAAAATACCTAGTTATAGAAAATTAAAGATTAGAATAAATGTAATTTTATTTTTTAACTATTTCTAAATAAACTTATATAATATAGTTTTAGTAGTAGCTAAAAAGTTATTTTTTATATACTTAAGTAGTATCTTAGTATATAGTAAAAAGAGAAAGAAGCTATATAATATCTTTATCTCTATTTCTACTAGTACCTTTATAGTATAGATATAAAGATTTAAGAAAAAGAAAGTAGTATAAGTATAAATAGCTTTATTAGCTAATTTAAAAAAAGGTCTTAATAGAGAACTAAAAAAGAACTCTAAAAATTAGCTATCTAATTACTTATAATTAAAGTTATAAATTTATATAAAAGAAAAAATAAATAAGTTAGTATCTTTATATAAGCTTTCTTTTAATTAATTAAATATAATTATTAAAAAAGATAAAAAGATAGTAAAAATCTCTTAAAGTCTACTTTATAATATAAGTAGAAAAATTCTTTTTATTTTAAAAAAGAAGTTAACTATATATTTAGACTATGAATTTATTAGAGTAAGTAGATTAAGTACTACTACTTTAGTATTAACTATAAAAAAGCTAAAAGAAAGTCTATACTTTTATATAGATTATTATACAATTTATATTATAGTAAAGAAAAACTAATATCTACTTCTTCTAATTTATAATATACTATTCTAGATCTTAAAAGCTAAGTAGTTAATAAAAGTAGATATTATCTAAAGTTTTTATAAGATTAATATAGTAGAAAGTAATAAGTAGATAATAGTTTTTTATATAGAATTTAGATTATATAAGTAGTTAGTAATATCTTTTAAACTAATAAATATATTTAGTATTTTCTAGAAATATATTAACTATATATTAAGAAACTATCTAGATAATTAGTACTTAATTTACTATAATTATATACTTATATAGTTTTTTAGCTTTAGAAAGAATTATAAAATAAAAGTTAAAATTATAGTCTAGAAACTAGATACTACTAGCCTATACTTAGATATAAATAGAAGTAAGTTTAGTATAAAAAAGACTAAATACTTAAAATTTATTATTAAAGTAGATAAAAGAATAAGTATATATTTAAAAAAGCTTAAAGCTATTAATAATTAGCTACTATCTATATTAATAAAAAGTATTTAAAGCTTTATAAGATTTACTAACTTCTACTAAAAGTTTATTTAAAACTTCTTCTTAATTATAGTACTACTTACGTAGCTTATAAAAAAAGAAAATTTTTTATTAAAAAATAAACTAGTAATAATTATATAAATAGTCTAAAGCTTTATTTATTATTAAATTAGCGCTAGTAAACTTTATTAAGAATCTAAAGATAGTTCTTAAGTATAACACTTTTAGATTTATAGTAAAAGGTAGAGTATTATAATACTACGCTAATAGTAAACTCTAACTAGTAAATTACTTTTCTACTAAATATAGTACTATAAAATCTAACTATACTATATATAAGAAAAAGCTTTTAGTGTAAAATAAAGTATTTAGAGTACTTTAATATAGAGCTAAAGAGAGCTAAGAGCTTTATAGTAATTATAAATTTTAAAAACTTAGAGTATTTTTATAAGATAAAACTTTTTAAAAGTAATAATTTATTAAATAGAGATCTTAACCTACTAGAGTTTTATCTTTAATAACTACTCTAGAGTTATTAATAGTAGAGTAAATACTTTATTTAAGAAGAATAAAAATATACTAGCTAGTGTAGTAAATAAAAGAAAAGTATAAAAGTAATTCTAACTACTTTAGTCTATTAACTTTACTAAAGATATATTACTAAATTATAAATAAGTAAGAGTAAAAGCGTTATAATACTTTAATACTTAAAAGTTAAAGGTAATTTTTCTTAAAATACAACCTAACTAAAATAATAATAAAAAATATACTTCTATTTTTAAACTTAAAAAAAGTTAATATATTTAGCTACTACTAAAGCTAGCTACTTTTAAGCTAAAAAGCTAATATTATTAGCTACTACTAAAATTAGATAACTTAGACCTTAATAAGTAGTTATAAAGTACGTAAGTAAATAATAGTAGTTCTTTTTTAAAAAAGTTACTATTACTATAATCTAGATATAACTAGTCTTATAAAATATAGTAGTAAAGATAAAAATATAGTAGAAAAAAAGAAGACTTATTTTTAAAAATAAATAAGTCTTAAAATACTAAGAAGAAGCTACTTAAGACTAAGAGACTACTATAACTAGCTATAATTTATTTAGCTTTTACTAGAAAATAGTTTAAAAAGAAGAAAACTACTATAGCTAAGTATAATATATTTAGCCTTTACTAAAGATAATAAAGAATAAAAAAATATAGTAGCTAAAGAAAAAAAAGAAAAAGCTTTATTAAAGTAGAAATTAAAAGTAGCTATTTAAATAGATAAAATCTACTATATAGTATATAAAGCTTTTATAAGTAGCTAATATAAGTTTCTACTAAATCTAAACTTAAAAGTTTTTGTAGTAGAATAGTTAATAGATAAAAAAAAGTTTCTCTAATACTAAAAAGAAAAATAACTACTAGAAGTCTCTTTTCTCTCTATAAGGCTTATTATAGAAGTCTAAAAGTCTCTAGTAAGTAGTTATTTTAGTAAAGAAATTATATAATTTATACTTATATATAACTACTTTTAGCTAAAAATATTCTTAAATATATAAATATAGATCTTAAATTATACTTAATATAGTTTTATAAAGTTTTAGAAGATTTAAAAATAAAGTCTTCTTTATCTACTACTACTACTTAATAGAATCTAAAGAAAAGTCTCTATAGACGTTATTATAAGCTTATCTAAAAGTAATAGATATACTAACTTTATAGTTATTACTAACTATTTAAGTAAAGATATTATTCTTATTCTACTTAAAAATATTAGTGTAGAAAATATTTTTTACGCGTATATTAAGAGAGTAATTACTTACTAGTAGCTTCTAAGTATAATAGTGTTTAATAAAAAAAGCTAGTTAATTAGTAGATTCTAGATAATAATATATATAAAACTTAAGATTAAGTATAAATTCTTAATAGCTTACTACTTATAAGCTAAGAGTTTAATAAAATAAATAAATAGTACTATTAAGACTTATCTTAAAATATATATAAACTAGAACTAAAATAACTAGATAAGACTATATCTAATTACTTTAATAGTAATTAAATAAAGAAATATAGTCTTTATAGATATAAGCTTTTTCTTTCTATAATAAAAGTATAATATAGACTTTATTTAAAAAGAAAACTCTAATAAGCTAGCTTATAGTATACTAGCTTCTAAAGTCTTTATAGTTACTATAACTAATAAGTTTAAAAAGTATTTAAGTATATCTAAGCCTAGATAGCTAAAGTTTTAGTAAGAGTAGAAAAAGTAAACTTACTATTACTAATAAGAAGCTCTAATATAAGCTTACTTTTATAAATTAATACTTTAGTATAAAGCTAAACTAAAAAAATAGCTAGTATAAAGTTATAAAAGCTATTATACTACTTAATATAAAGCTTAATATACTATCTAAAGTATACTTTATCTTTAATATTTACTACTTAAGGCTTAACTTATAAAATCTACTACTTAGTTAAGTAGTAAATAACTTATAGCTATAAGTACTAATATAAGTAGTAGATAAAGAACTATAGGCTCTATATTATAATAATAAGATTATTAGTAAAAAGAAAAAGATTATAAGATATAGAATAAAGCTAAAATATCTTTTAAAATAAACTAAATACTATAAGCTTTTATAAGAACTAGCTATAGCTATAAGTAAGATAGCTACTCTAATAGATTAGAAAGTATTCTTAGTATATACTAAGAAAATAGATAAGTTTTATTTAGTAGATTTTAGAAAATAAAACTCTAAAAAACTATACTACTAAAGATAGCGTAACTAGAAATTATTATTATTAAAAGTAAAGAAGTATAAATTCTTAGTAAAAGTAAAGAAGTATAAATTCTTAGTAAAAGTAAAGAAGTATAAATTCTTAGTAAAAAGAATAAATTACTTAAAAAAAATTATAATATTATAAAGGCAAAAGTATAAAGATAAAAAAGAAGTAAGAACTTATAAATTACTTAGAAGTAAAAATTATTATAATAGAATAAAACTCTAGAAAAGAATAAAAGTATAGTAAGATAACCTAATATAGAGACTAAACTTAGAAGATAAGAAAAACTAAAAACACTAATAGTAATAATACTTTAATTACTAGACTTAATATTATTTAAGCTCTAAGTAATAATATTAAAACTTTTATTCTTATTACGCGCTATATAAGTAGCGCTTTTCTAAGATTTATTATACTTTTTTTTAAAAGTATAATACTTTTTAGAAGTAGTATAGAAATTTTTCTTAGCTAGAGTATTAGTAAATATAAAGCTATTATAGTACTTATTCTTAAAATTCTTAATCTTATATTAATACTTACCTAGTATTATTATTATAATATACTTAGAACTATAAATAATATCTTAGAGAAACTTAGTATTAAAAAAAAGTAAGAAGTAATTACGTAAAGCTAAATACTAAATTTATTAGCTAAATATTTAAAAGTAAAAAGCTATAAAATAGTTAGTAAAAAAGGTAATAAAAGAAAATTTATTACTTACTAAAGATATTATAAGCTTTTTATTTCTTTTATATAAAGTCTAGATAAACTTAATAATAAAGATAAGCTTAGTAAAAAGACTTTTAGTTCTAACTAGAAAAAGCTTATTAATATAGCTTTACTTAGAACTCTTAGATAGCTTTTTTTAAAACTTCTTAAAAAGAGGTAGAAGTATATTCTAGATAGACTATAGTTAAAGATATAAAGATATGTATTTATTATAAATAAGCTAATATAACTAACTAATAGTACTTCTACACTCTAAACGTACTTTAAAAAGATTATAATAATTAAAAAAGTAAAAGAAAATAAAATTTATAGTAGTATATTAGATATAAATCTTTTTAAAATTATTATAGGTTTTAGTGTTAAGCTTATTTAAAATATAAATATTATTTTTATACTATTTAATAAAGAGTAGAATATAGTAGAGATAGATGTAAAAGAGTATAAGCTACTTACTAATATTTCTAGAATTACTCTTAGAATTAAGTAGTCTTAGCTTTTCTATAAAAAACTTAAAGTACTAATACTAAAGCTATTTAGTAGGCTTTTATTTAAATTAGTAAGACTTATAAAAGAGTAAATAAAAGAAAGAGACCTACTAATAAGATAAAAAAGATATTACTTATCTTACTAGTAGTGTATTACTAACTATAAGTACTAAAGATAAGAGAAGTATTAACTTTAGAAGCTATAGCGTAAGTAGAGTAAGTAGAAAAAAAAAGAAAAAAATAGTAAAGTATAAAAAATAGAAGTAAGAAGTATTATAAGTAAGATTACTAATCTTTTATATAATAGAAATAAAAAGTAGTTATAATAAACAAATTACTATCATAGTATAGCATACTTAATTTTTTTTAGCTAAAGCGCTAGTATATAGTACTTAAATAAAAGATTTTCTAGTATTTATACTTAAAAGATTATATAACTATAAGCTTTATACCTATATAATAAAGAGTTAAGAAAAGAAAAAGACTATTATAATAAGCTATACTTAGAAAGGTTCTTAGTTAAAAGCTTTAGAAATCTAATCTAGTTTTAGCTAAGCTTAGAAAACCTTTCTAAAGTATATAGCTATTAAGAAAGTTTTTCTTTTTAAAGCTATTAAATTTATCTAATATTTTCTAGTATCTACTCTTAGAGTTAGTCTCTTTTAAAGTTCTTCTATAAAATTTTAATACTAAATATTAAAATAGCTATAATAATTAATACGCACTTATACTATTACTTTATTAAGTATACTAGTATAGATATATAAATATAATATAGTTAAGTAATATAGTATATAAGTATAAGATAGGTATATTTTCTTAATTACTTATTTTATAGTAGGTAGTAGTATTTATATTTTTTTAAAAGTTCTTAAAATTAGAACTAAGCTATAAAGTTTAATACTCTTAAACTTAATATAAAAGTATAAAGATAAGAAGCTAAAATTTACTTTAGAAACTATAGAGAAAGAAGTATAGTATAGTACTTATATATTCTATATATCTCTAGAAGAATATTTAAAAGTTATATATATATATTTTATTACTCTCTAAAAGCTCTATATAAAAGTAGAAAGTAAAAAAAACTAGAACTATAGAGAAATAGTAATAAATAACTAAGAAGAATTTAAATCTCTTTCTAAAATAGAACTATAGAGTAGAAAAGTAGTAAGATATAGTAGTTTATAACTCTAAGTTAGTAATAACCTTATATCTATTATATAATAGCTTTTTTAAGATAGTAGAAAGATTTTATATATATAATTATACTAGACTCTTTAGCTATAGTTATAAAAAGTAAAATTCTCTACTTACTTCTTCTTCTTTTTTCTTATTCTTCTTATCTTTTTTATCTTTTATATCTTTTATATTTTTTTTCTTTCTATCTATTAATATAGTAACTATATTATCTATAAAAGCTTTTATTATCTTAAAGATATAGGTAGACTAGTCTATAACTACTATAACTAAGACTACTATAAGTATTACTAAGTATAGGCTAGATAAATTTAAGCTTATAAGCTATATTATTAAAAACTAGTAGTTTAAAAATATAATAAATTAGGTATACTACTATACTAGGCTAGCTTTTATATTTAATATAAATTATATATTAGTACACTTTATATCTAATAAGCTCTTAGATATTAATATTTACTACTTAGACTCTATCTTTATTATACTAATAAGTAATTCTATTATAGTAGAATGTTAATATAGAGCAGAGTAATAAAACGCAGTTAGATAAGTCTATATAGTAGTCTTAATATAGATAAGTAATTCTATAGCACTTAAAGTTTATACTAAAGTATACTATATACGCTAGTAAAACTTTATTACTACTAGTAAAAGTTCTAAGTAAACTAATTATTAGAAGAATTTTATACGCTATAAGATTCTTATCTATTAGTACTAGAATTAAATACTATATATTCTAATTATAGTAAAAAATCTTATTAAGATAGAAGTAAAGATATCTCTTACTCTCTCTACTATTAAACTACCTACTTTAATATTCTAAGTAGCTTATATATAAACTTTATAGTAATTAATAATAAGTATAATAACTACTATAAACCTATAATTAGGCTAATAATATAAGTAAGATAGATAATATAGATAATAAAGTAATACTTAAAGCTTATTAATAAGCTTATAGTAAAATATATAACTAGTCTAATAAACTATAAGTATATTTAAGATATTTCTAAGGTATTAAGCTAGCGTATTAAGCTATAGAGAATATATTACTCTTTTATAGTACTATAGATATATTTCTACTACTAATTTTAGAATTTTCTTAAGCTTTTAGATAATTATAACTATAATAGAAGTAGTAGTAGTAGTAGTAGCGCTTACTTTTAAAAAGGTCTATATAATATAGTAGTGCTACTAAGTATTATCTATATATTATTAGTAGTAATAACTAATTTAATATAGAATTATAAGTTTAAATTAAAAAAGTATAAAAAAGAGAAGTATAGATATATAGTAAGAGGTGTTTAAGTTTAGAATTAGTTTAAATAGCTAAAAGGTTTATTTATTTATTATTTATAATATACTATAATATTATAAGATATAATATAGTTAGCTCTATTTAAAGATCTAGAGAGAACGCGCTTCTACTATAATAGAACTAGAAAGTATATGATCTATACTAATAGCTTAGTAAGTACTATTATCTAATATACTTACTAATAAAAAAGTATATAAAAGTTACTATATATCTAGACTATTTATTAGCTATATTTAGATTATTCTAACTCTATAAATAACTCTTAAAAGTATATTACTATTAGTATTTAAAGCTTTAAGCTTCTAAGAGATTCTATAAAAAGACTAAGCTAAGTATTATACTCTTTATAATAAATTAAAAGCCTTCTATTTTATAAAGACTAGACTTACTACTAGTTATAAGCTATTATAGTAGTAGTAGTGTTAGCTTAATAAGTCTACTATAGCTAGGTTACATAACGTGTTATTTATAGACCTTCTAGATATTTATAATTTTATTTTAACTATTTTTCTATAAATAAAACACCTTTTTCTATCTTCTAGAATATATTTTTCTAAATTAAATTAGCTTACTAATACAAACGCACGCGCGCGTACTTATACTAAGTAACTTTAATAATATAAAGTAGAAAGTAATAATAAATAATTAGAGAGATTAATATATATAGTAAGTATTAATATAGAAGAGTAGATTAGTAGAGTTTATTAGTTAGAAAAAGTAAAACATAAGCTAATAGTGTTGTTATTATTATTATTAGTATTTAGGTAGTTATATCTATATTATAATAATAAAATAAAATTATAAGCTTAAAAACTAAGTACTAAGTACTAAGTATTAGGTAAATACTTCTACTTCTATATACCTAAAACTATAGTAATAAAGCTATAGTATAAGATAGTTTATTATAGTCTCTATAATAGAATCTAAAAAGATAACTTTAAGAGAACTTATAAAGATAGTAATAGTAATACATTTAAAAGAAAAGTAATTAATATAGTAATACTTAAAAGGCTTAATTAAGCTTAAGTAAGTGCTAGAGCTAGAGATAATTAATAATTAGAGATATTTAAGTATATTATAGTAATTATACTCTTAAAGAAAGTTAAAATATAATCTCTAGCTATATATCTAAGAGCTAAGTAATTATATATCTATAGTAATATAATTATAACTACTTTTTAACTTTAATATACTTTTTAAAGTAGTAAAAGTATTAATTTAGTTTACTAAGACTAATTCTATTAAATCTACTATTATTAGTATACTCTAGTAAAGTCTAAGCTTAAAAATTTAAAGTATAGTAGTAAGTTATAGTTTAAATAAGTATTTAATTATACTTAATACTAATAGTAGTAAGCTCTTACGTATTTAAATATAGTTTATTAGCTTAGAAATTAACTTTAGAAAGTTAAAAATTACTTTATAATAATAAAGAATTAAGCTAATAGCTATAAAGATCTAAGTATTTTACTAGTAAGAGATATATCTAATAGTAAAATCTAAACTTCTAGTTATTTTAAGGTAAAGTTTATAGTATAATTAAAAGTATAATAAACTACGCTAGCTCTTTATATAAGTAAATACTTAAACAAGAATTAGAAACTTTATTAATAATAATTAGTTTGTTTATTTTATTTTTTTCTACTATAGTTATTTATTTTTCTATTTTATTAAAAAACTTAAGCTTTTAAGATAATAAGCTATTTATCTAACTTTTTTATTAGCTTAAGATCTACTACTTCTAAGCCTCTATACTTCTAAGCCTCTACTCTAATTAATATACTACTTTACTTACTTTTTATTCTCTTTATTACTATAGTAAGCGTTTACTTTTATACTTAAATTAATAGCTAACTATTATAATATAGTTTAATAACTAAACTTCTAACTCTAATAGTAGCTATAAGTATTAGTACTTTAGCTTCTACTATAATAGTATCTTATATAATAATTCTAATAGTAGTAATTATAATATATATACTAGTACTTAGTATAATAGCGCTTAGCGTAATAGCGCTTTATAAATAAGCGCTCTAGCTTAACTATATAATTAATATCTTAAGTCTACTAATTAAGTACTACTATTTTCTTCTAAATTAATAATCTAGTATAATAATATATTTAGCTTCTTTTTAACAATATAGACTTTAAATACTTTAGTAATTTAGAGCTTTATAGTAATTAATATTACTAATCTATTTTAAGATTATAAGCGCGTAAAGTTAAACTTTAAAGCCTTTTATCTAAACTAATAGCTTTCTATTTCTAGTAACTTTAATAATAAGTATATCTATAAAACTATTAAGCGTAATTCTAAAAGTAGTATCTTTCTTAGTTATAATACTTTCTAGACTTAGAAGTTAAGTATTTAATAATTAAGTTATATTAAGAAGTAAAGTATATAAAATTAAGAAAAGTAAGAGTTACTAAGCTAAGGTTATAGTTATAGTTATAGTTATAGTTATTCTAGTAAGTAATCTAAAAGTAAGAATTCTAAGCTTAAGACTTTTTAGCTTAAGACTCTTTAGAATTAGTATATAAAGTATACTAGTTATTAATATAAGTAAGTTAGAGTAGTATCTAACTATAATACTTCTTAATATCTCTACTATAAGTATTATATTTATTAGTATCTTCTTAATAATATTCTAGAGTCTAATTATTTTAAGCCTTTATATAAAATTATTACTATTTATTCTATAACTTTTATAAGTACTTTCTACTTAGAAAAAGTCTCTACTAGCTCTTTATTAATATAAATTTCTACTATAGCTATAATATAAGTTTTAATCTTTTCTCTAACTTTTTTAATCTTCTACTAACTTATTAATAGAGCTAAAGCTCTAATAAGTATTAAAAATAGTGTAAGAAGCTTTATTAAGATATCTATATATAAAAGAAAAAGAGAACTAAAGCTAAAAGTAACTTTAAGACTTTATCTAAAGTATTAGATAAAACTCTAAAGTTTTTAAATAAGAAAAGCTTAAATTCTACTTTACGTATAACTTCTAATAACTTTAATTAATATAAAGCTTATACTAAGTTTATAATACTAAGTAAAAGTATAAAAGAGATTAATATAAGTATTAATTAAATACTTCTATTTATAGTTTCTACCTTAAGCTATCTACTTATAGTTTTTAATATATTATTACTTTACTTAAAGTATTATTATTAGAGCTTATTTTAGTAGTAGCTACTACTAGTATCTTTATCTTAAACTTTATATTTTAGAAATTAGTAGCTTTAGAATTAGTAGTATAAGTAGTATAGTTATTATTACTTTTAGTAGTAAAACTATTAGTCTTAGTAGTAAAACTTTTAGTTTTAGTATTATAATTCTTAGCTTTATAACTACTAGTTAGATAGCTTAATATCTAGTATAGTAAGTAGTAGATTTTACTACTATATATAGTATTAGCTAGCTAAGACTAAGTATAAGAAGAAGCTAATATATATTAAGTATAAGCGCTTAGTACTTAAGATCTATATATAAGCTTATACTACTAAAACTACTTATTTATAAGCTTAAGTTAAGAACTATAAATATAGCTAAACTAATAAAAATACTTTTAATAAGTATAATTATAAAAATTTTTATTAGAAAGATTATTACTATAGTAGTTAGTAAGTTAGTAGTAATATAAGTTTATCTAGAAAAAAAGTTTAGTAATTTAGCTAGTTTAAACTTATATTAATTATTAGTAATTACTTCTCTATAACTAAGTACTATTTAAAGTAAGTAAGATCTAGCTTAAGTATAATTAACTTTTCTACTAGTAGTTTTAATAAAGTTTTTTCTACTTTATCTACTTCTTAAGAATTTAATACTATAAATCTTATAAGTTAAGTAGCTATTTAAACCTTTTAAACTATTATTAAGTAAATAATTTAGTTAATCTTTTTATAAGTATAATTATAGTCTTTAAATACTTAATCTTAAATATTTTTTTAGTATATTTTTATTATAGCTATATTTTTTTATTTTTTTTTTATTTTTTTTTATTTAGAGTTCTAAGCTTTTACTCTTATAAGTATACTACTATTCTATTTTTATTCTATATATTTATAGCTATAATTAGTACTTTACTATATACTTTTAATTAATAAATATATAGTAAGAAAGATTAGTTTTTTTACGTATAAAAATAGTAGTAATTTAAACTTCTAAGCTAGCCTAAAAAAGCTATAAGTTAATAATATTCTTAATATATAATTCTTTAGGCTCTAGTAAGCTTATAATAAGTAGAAAAACTTAGAAAAGTTTTATAGCCTATTCTATTACGTTCTAAATAGTTCTAAGTAGCTACTTTACGCAGCTAATACGTAATTATCTTAAGCTTTAAGATCTCTAGAGCATTAAGTAAGAGTAATTATGTAATAAACTATTAAATATATTACTATATTAGACTCTAAAAGTAAACTAAAAAAATCTTTTATATAAGCCTAGATTTATAACTTATAATACTTATACTTATACTTTCTCTATAATAATTACTATGTATATAATTATAATAGACTAACTACTTTATATTTATTATATGTTACTAATAGCTATCTAAACTATTAACTAGTACTAGTAGTAGTCTTATATAATTATATAATACTAAAAAGAAACTAAGTAAGTCTACTACTAGTGTAAAGCCTCTAAACTAATTTAAAATACTTATATAATACTTATATAATATCTATACTAGTAATTTATATTCTATATATAATTACTTATAAGCTAGCTATATTAGTATCTATATTACGCTATATTTTAGTATACTAACTATCTATTTTACCTATTATTGCGTATTTATTAGTATAGCTTAATACTATACTATATATATACTACTATCTATAGCTAGTAAAGTACTATCTCTTATTAGCTAAGAAAAATATTATTTACTATAAGCTTAATAAGATTTAGCTTATTTTAGGTTACTAGTATCTTTACTATTTAAGCTAGCTTTTTATCTAATATACTAAGCTAGTTAAATAACTTTTCTATAATTACTAAAAAAATAATAAAAATGTCTATTTAGAAGAAATAGTATATACTTATAATACATAAAGCTATAAAGCGTCTCTTATTAGTAGTAACTATCTCTATCTATCTCTTACTATTCTAATAAAAGCTTTTTCTTAGCTCTATTCTTTTAGCTATATTTTATAGATCTTTTATTAAGAACTCTCTAAAATAGATTAGAAAGTTAAATATACTATATATATATAACTAGTAAAAACTACTAGAGTAGCACTTTTTATTATACTAAATATTATTATTATTATTATTATAAAAACTAGAGCCTTTATTATAAGTATAGAAGAGAAGTTTAGTATAGAAAGTTCTTTATAGTTAGTAGATAGATATATTAGTAGATTTTTTAAATATATATAAAGGTATTAAGAAAAATTTAAAATAAAGAGAAGTATTCTATATATATATAGAAATTTTATATAATCTCTTCTAGGCTACTATTCTCTATACTATAATTTAACTCTATTACTAACTAAAATTTTCTTATATAGTACTATAGTTTCTTATCTACTTCTATAGCTAATAGAAAGACTTCTACTTAATATTATACTACACTTTATATTCTACTCTTTCTACTAAGATCTTTCTATTATTACTATTAGTATCTATCTTAGAAAGCTTATTTCTACTTTAAATTCTAGATAGAAGATATTTAAATATTTCTATAGCTTTATAGATTTATAGCTTATCTATTACTACTTTTAAGTCTATCTTTAAGTTTACTAGAAAGCTCTATTACTATAAATCTCTATAAGTATATTATTATTATTATTAAAGTACTATATCTATAGTAAATATTATAAATAGAGTTTTATTAATATCTATAATTATATATAGTAAGTATAAGGTATTTAGAAAATACACTTATATTAAGATTATAATATAGAGTTACTAACTATATTTTATTACTCTACTCTATATTAATACTTTACTATAATACTAAAGGTATAAAGCTACTTAGAAAAGCTTCTAGAAGTTATTTATATATCTTTTTACTTTCTAGAAGCTTTTTATAAAGATTTAAGATAAAAAGAGCTATAACTATAAAGAATTAGCTATAAATATCTAGAAATCTAAACGTATATAGAGATTTCTTAAAAATAAAGCTATAGATAGATAAAGTATTAATACCTAGTAATTAATAACTCTAAATCTAATATATATAAATTTTCTAAGTAGAAAAAAGACTTTAATAAAAGAGTTTCTAAAGAAGAGTCTTATATATTTATATATACTAGACTCTTAGGTATAGTAAAAACGTAAAAAAGTCTATACTTAGCTATTTCTTTTCTTTTATTCTTTATATTCTTTATATCTTTTAAAGCTACGTTTACTTCTATCTCTAAAAATACTAACCTATAATAATAAAAATAATAATAATAGTAATATTAGTATATTAGACTACTTTCTAATATTTCTTTTTATTTAATCTCTTTTTAAGATAGTACCTCTATTAGTTATTTTAAAATCTAAGTTAAAGAAAATAAGTCTTAATACTTCTTTTAAAGATATTAAGGTCTATAAGTAGATATTAAAAAAAGTAACGCTTTTCTTTCTTTATCTATAACTTAGCTCTAATATTTATATAAAGCTTAAATACTATATTAAAAATAAAATTCTTAGTATATATATCTTTATTCTTAGTAGTTACTTTAAGAACTTAATAGATAGTAGTAGCTTTTTAATATATATAAAGTACTCTAAAATATAGTACTAATATTAGCTAGCTCTTAACTATACTAGATAGTATAACTAGCTATAACTTATATAGACTAACTTTATATAATATATATTATATACTTCTTAATACTATAACTAGATACTATTAGTATTACTTTAGATAGCTAAGCTTCTTAATATCTTTTTCTAAGCTTTTAATAAATAATAATTACTATAAATCTATAACTAGGCTAGTAATTTAAATAAAGTAGATAATCTAAATAATAGAGTAGTACTACTAGCGTTATTAATAAGCTTCTTATAATAATATATAATAAGAGTAAAAAACCTTAGAAGCGTTTATAGTTAAGTTAAAGTATTAAAGTAGCTAGAAGAGAAGTATAAACGTTTTTATAAGTATTCTAGAATTTTTAGACTAGTATATTAGAGTAAAGAGTATATAGCTCTTCTATAGTACTATAGACTTATTACTATTACTACTAATTTAAGAGTTTTATTAAACGTTTAGATAATTAAAACTATAATAAAAGTAAAAGTAGTAACGCTTACCTCTTAGAAGAACTATATATAATATAGTAGTAATTACTAAGTCTTATCTATATATTATTAGTAGTAATAAATAAATTAATATAGAATTCTAAGTCTTTATTATAAATAAAAATAAAAGAAAAGTATAAATAAAAAGATAGTAAGAAGCGTTTAAGTCTATTAGGCTTAGTTTTAATAGCTTAAAGGTTTATTTCTTTATAATTTATAATATAGTATAATATTATAAAATATAACGTAGTAGGCTCTATCTATAAGGCCTAGATAGAAGTAATTAGAATTATACTAGAAAGGTTAACGCATAAAGATATATATACTTAGATTAATATAAAAAAAAGTATATATTCTTTATATCTTAAACTAAGGCTATAAAGATATTTAGATATTCTATATATTTTATATATATTACTACGTCTAGAAGTATAGAAATATATAGAAGATAAATTATTATATTATAAGCTTACTTAGAAAGCTTTCTTAAGTAGTAAAGCTTCTAAAAGCTTATTATAATCTATTCTAGTAGATTTACGTATAATACTCTTATAGAGTATTTAGAGATATCTTCTAGAATATATACATTATTCTCTTATAAAGCTTTATATAAGAGTAGAGTAAAATAGACTATAAATATAAAGAAATAGCTAGAAGTATCTAAAATTCTAAAGTAGTTAAGACTATCTCTAACAATAGCTATAAAGTAATAATTATAGTAGAGTTTTAATATAAGACAAGGTAATAGAATATAGTTAGTACTACTAGATAGTAATTCTAATATTAGTATAGTTTTAAAAATCTTATACTTACTATATAAAACTATAAGTATTAAGAAATTCTTTTTTCTAATATCTATATTAGATAGAGATAGTAATAATATACTTATAAAGAGTATTAGTAATATAAGTATTTCTAGTAATCTTAGAAGTAGACTAAAAAGTAGTAATAAGTATATAAAGCTATAGAAATATTAAAAAAATTAAAAAGTTTATATAGAATCTTTTTAAGAGAAAGCTTATTTTATAGTTATAGTAAAAAAGGTATAAGTAAATAGATAAAAGCTTAGATAGAGTATAAAGAATTTAAGATCTAAAGTAATATTTAATCTTATTAGTACTATAAAATATAAAAAAAGATTTTTATATATAAACTATAGTATAGAGAATAGTAGTTTTAGAAAGAATTATATAAAGCTTTATATTTAAATAATACTCTTTTTTCTATCTCTCTTTTAATATTCTTATATATCTTTAAATTTCTAGAAATCTACTAATAAATCTACTAAATATAAAAGACTTTCTATACTAAACTTCTCTTCTATACTTACTATAAAGGCACTAGTTCTTAAAAATACTTAAATATTACTACTAAAAGGTATAACAAAATATACTATATTAGAAAACTTTCTAAGTTCTATATATAGTTTATTTAACTTTTTTATTTTATAAAAAGCGCTAAAATAGTAACTCTATAGAATTTAGCTATATAGAAAAAGGTAAATAAAGGCCTTATCTAAAGTAGTAAGAATAAAATAAAAACTATTACTATATATAAAAAGATAACCTATAGCTTAATATATTAAAAGTATATATTATTCTATTAAGATAACTCTTTCTTATAATCTTATAATAATTATATATATATAGTTTTATTTACTTAGTATATTAGATTAAAAGCTAGAAAGTTTAAAGCTAGTAACTTAGAATAAGCTTAATTTTATTAAGCTTAGAGTAGATAATATCTCTTTAATTAAAAGATAAGTAGCACTTTACTAGCTATATATAGTAATATATATATAGTATAGTATTAGACTATACTAATAGACGTATAATAATAAGTAGAATAGATATTTAGTGTACTAAAAAATAACATAATACAAACACTAATATAGCTAGACTTATTATATATTACGCTAGAAATATAGACTATTAGTAATTATGTAAGTATAATATAAGTATTTTAGATTTTCTTAAAGGCTTTACACTAGTAGTAAGATTACTATTACTTAATTATCTTTTAAAGTTATATAATTATATAAAGCTAGTATTAGTACTAGTTAATAGTTAAGATAGCTTATTAATATAAAGTAGTTACTCTATTATATATACGCGTAAAGTAACTGTTTAATTAGTAGTATAAGTAAAAGTATTATAGTAAGTTCTAAATCTAAACTTATATAAAAGAACTCTTTACTTTACTATTAAGTCTAAAATAGTAATATATTATTATATTATAGCGTAAATATTTATATATATAATTATTTAGCTTTTAAAAAAGTACGCTATAGACTCTATCTCTTAGGCTTAGAGAGGTTAGCGTAGTAGTATCTAATAGTAACTTTAAACATAGTATATAATAAGTACTTTAAGTAAGTAGAAAAGTTATATAATAAGAGTTTTTAAAGAAAACTTTTATATATATATATATATATATTTATATACTTAAATCTTACTAATAGTTAAAAGGTTAAGAAGATTAGATTACGCTTTTTTTTCTTCTTCTTTTCTCTTTCTTCTTATTATTCTTTAAATCTACTTTAATATCTATAGTCTATAAATACACTTATAATAATATAAGTAATAGTGTACTAGAACACTTTTTAATATACTTTCTTATCTACTCTTTCTCTAAAGTGTAAGTTTAATCTATTTTTTCTAAATATATATTAATAAAGATTTATTTTACTACTTATATTAAAGATACTAAAGCTTATATATAAATTATATTTAATAGAAAGCTTTAGTTTTCTTAGATTATAATAAGATATAAGATTAGAATTAACCTTAAATTATAGATTTATTATAGAATTTCTATTATTAAGATCTACATTCTTAGTAGTTTCTTTAAGAACTTAAGATATAGTAGCTCTCTCTCTTTAGAGTATTTTATACTCTTTAGTATAGTACTAATATTAGATAGCTTTTAAATACACTAAATATACTAAAATAATAACTAAGACTTTTTTATATAAACTAACTTTATATAATATATAGTTATTACTCTAAAATACTATAACTAGATACTTATAGTACTATTTTTAAGAAATTAGCTACTTAAAGCTACTAAATCTTCTATATAACCTAATAATTAGTATTTAGAATAAATAGAAATTTTATATTAGACTAAAATCTTAAGAAAGATAGATAATTTAGATGTTAGAGTAATAAGACCTTCTTAGTAAGGTTTTAGTAGAATAAGTAACTAGTATAAATAGAAAATAAATTAAAAATTCTTTTAGAATATTTAGCTAGCGCATTAAACTCTAGAAGATATATAACAACTCTAGAGCTCTTTAGACTTATTAACACTACTACTAAATCTATAGTTTCTTTAGGTATTTAAGTAAATATAACTAGAATAGAAGTAGTAATTATATTACTTTTCTTTAGAAAGGAATACTTGTAATATAGTAGAGCTACTCTCTTTTAGCCTAAGAGATAGAGTCTATAGTGTACGTTTTTAAAATAATTTAATTATAAAATTATATAATAATACGTTACTATATTAGACTCTATATTTTAACTTAAAAATCTGTAATATAAGCTTATAATTATAACTAATAACCTTTTTATACTTATACTTATACTATTAATATAATAAATACTACGCGTATAACTATAATACGCTAACTACTTTATAACTATAATATAATACTAATAGCTATCTAGACTATTAACTAGTACTAGCACTAGCTTTATATAATTACGTAATACTATAAAATAACTAAGTAAACTATAGTAAGTCTAATACTAGAATAAAGCCTATAATATAACTTAAGATAATCTAAAATATCTACGTAAAACTTATATAATTACTAGTAATCTATATTTTATATTTATTTATCTCTAAGCTTAGCTATATTAGCTACTATATTATATACCTAGTATAACTACTATTTATATCTACTATTACTTATCTACTTACTTATTCTCTATTTATATAAATAAGTTTTTAGCTTCTTTATAGTAGATATCTAAACTTTATAATAATACTTAAGTTATTTCTAAGAATATCTCTTTAATACTTTCTTAGCTAGTCTATAGTAGTATTCTATTTTATTCTAAAGTCTATATCTAATACTTTATATATATATAGTAGTATTACTTACTTCTAGCTAATAGTTTTAACGTTTTTTACTTCTTCTATATAGTTTTATATATAAAAGCTTAGTATATAGCTATACTACTTTAAGTTAGTAAGTAGTATTTAAAGCTTTTTAAGCTAATTAGTTATAATTTTATAAACTTTATATAGAAAGTTATAATAGTATATCTAAATCTAAGTACCTACTATAGTTAAAACTATAAAATTAATATTAACTATATTAATTATATCTAATGTAGTAGAATTCTTAGACTTAAAACTTTACGCTAAGCTTCTATTCTTTACTATATTTAATACTATCTAGAAATTTTATAAATTAACTAGTATAGAAAAAAAGCTTTTTTAAAAGATTTTATAATTTCTTATAAACGTTTATAGCTATACCTACTTTTACTTAAGAGCTAGATACTAGATACTTATATTAAAAAACGTAACAATAGAAGTAAGAGTAACTAATATATTAGAATAAACTATTATAATATAGTATTATTATTATTATTATTGTTATTAAGCTTTTTAAAAAAAAAAAGGTTTAAGAAGTAGATAAAGATAGAGAATAGAGTAAGTTTAAAGAAAGTAGATATAAACCTTTTATATAGATACTATATATAGTAGCTTAAAGATAAACTACATTTTAACTATATTATTATCTCTAGATTTATAATAGTATAGTTTAATATTATTCTAGACCTAGAGTTTATGTATATAGTACTATAGTAACCTATTTAGTTCTATAGCTAATAAGAAGGCTATAGTTTAAGATTATACTACGCTTTACACTTTACTCTATATTTTGTTTTATATTTTACTCTTTTAGTTAAGATTTATAAAGCTAAGATCTTTATATTATTACTATTACTATCTGCTTTAGTAAGCTTATGCCTACTTTAACTACTAGATAAAAAATATCTTAATATTTTTATAGCTTTATAGCTTACTTATTACTATCTCTAAGTTTTCTAAAAAAGTCTCTATTACTATTACTTCTTATATATATATTAGTCTTCTATATATATATATATATACTTTATCTTTTATTTACTATATTTATAGTAAATATTATAAAAAGACTTTAATTAATACTTACTATATACTATATTATAGTAGATATAAGGTGTTTAGAAAATATATTCTTATTAAGATTACTATATAGAGTTACTAAACTATATTTTATTACTTTACTTTGTATTAAGATTCTACTATAATAGTAAAGCTACTAATAAGTAGTATTCTAATATTATTAGTAGTATTAAATAAGTTAATATAGAATTTAAAGTTTTTATTATAAATTATAAAAAAAGAGAAGTATAGATAAATAGTAAATAGTCTTTTATTCTAGGCTTAGTTCTTATAGTTTAAAAGTTTCTTTATTTATAATTTTTAGTATAATATATTTTTATAACATATATTATAGTAGACTCTATCTATAGAGCTAAGATATAATTAGATTATATTATACGTACTTACTAATATACATAAGATAGTTTTCTATTTTACTACTTAGAAGAAGAAAAAAGAGCTAGTATAGAGATAATATAGTACTTAAAAGCTAATTTAGCTATAGCTTATTATCTAAACTAGAAGAAGACTATTTTTTAAAGTATAGTTAATAAAACTAACAAAACCTTAATTAAGTATAGAATTAATTAGTAGATAGTAATAATACTTATAAAAGAAAAGGTTTATAATTATTTGACTTCTATATTATAGACTAACTTATAAAGAAAAGATTATACTATAGTAGAGTAATAAAATAAGAAAGATATTTTAGAAGTTATTCTTTTAAAAGCTAGATATAGAAACAACTAAAGTATTTAAAGTAAAACCTTTTTTTCTAATATAGAGAATAAGTAGTAAACTAATTTTTAAAGACGTAGTATTTTAGCTTAGTAAGTCTTTAGGCTATAATATAATAGCTTAATAATTAGATTTAGATTATAACTCTCTAAATTAGAAAATAACCTTTTATATAGTAAACAAAAGTATAGTTTTAAAATAAAAGTATATTCTTAATAGCTTTAGTAATCTTATTTACTAATATCTAAATAGTAACTTTTAAGCGTTATAACCTACTTTAACTTATTTAGAAGAATATACTTTAATAGTAAAAGACTTAGAGTTTTAGCTTAAAATTATAGATTAGTTTAAAAAATAGTAATAGTTTATATATAGTTTTCTATAAAACTATATTAAATTTAAAGAAGCTATAAAAAGCTTATAATATTCTAAAAAGTTAAGTATACTAAACAATATAGTTTATATAAAGAAATAAAACTACTTTATAGAAGATAGTATCTAGAAGTAGTAACTTTATATCTTTAAAATTTTAAGCTTTAAAGTTATATAACTTAGCTAAAACTAAAAATAAAAAGATAGAATATATAACTAAGACTATATAAAGTATAAGTATTAATATTAATAAATAATTACGTAATAAAGATTAAGTTCTAAATTAGCATTTTTTAAATTCTTTAATAACTTTTAAGAATTATTTTTTAAAGCTTTTTAGAAATTACTCTAAATAGAGAAAAGATATTAGAAATAATAAAAAAAAAAAAAATTAGTAGTTTTTAGCTTAGTTAAATAGATATAGCTAGTTAAACCTAAGATCTCTTCTTTCTCTTTTTTAAACGCTAGTTTACTAGTACTAGAGGCCTACTAAGTATTAATACTAGTAGACTAGATTAAAAAAGACGTTTTTTATTATTCTAAATACTAATAATCTTTATTTAAGTAAGTCTAGTACTTAAGTTAGATAGGTTTTAAAAAGATAACCTTTTTAATATCTCTTTTTTTCTTATTACTCTACTACACTTTCTATAGTAGTCTCTTTTTAAAAATATATTTATTATAATAAGTATTTTAGCTAAAAAAACAATACATATTTTTAACTAGATATACTATAGTGTACTATATTAAGAAGAAAAATCTACTTATTATTAATTTAAAGAAAGATAAGAAATTAATTAAAGGTTTTCTACTAGATATAGTATAGTAAAACTAGAAACTTATAAAAAGTCTACTACTAATCTTAATATTTAACTCTAAGATTAAGATTTAAGCTAGATAAAAAGTCTTTATCTTTATTTCTTAATAATATAGATAATAATACTAGTAGCTATTTAGTAAAAAAGTTACTACTTAGATATAAACTAACTTAGAAGCTATTTTACTTAAATTCTATAATTAGTTTTAAATTCTATCTAATACTCTACCTTATCTTAGATATTTAAGTATTAAAGAATTACCTAGTATAATATAACTTTTTAAATAAGAACTAAAATACTCTCTCTAGCTTTTATAATTATAATTCTTAAAGAAAATCTCTATAAGTTAGTCTTTTGCTTTAGAAAGTATAGTAAAGCTATTAATTAGTATTCTACTTCTTTGTACTACTATAATTTATTAAGCTTTTACTACTATAGGTATTAACCTTATAAGAAAATAATAAAGTTATATACTACTAATATTTATTCTCGATCTAAACAAATTCTTAAACTAAACTAAAAGAAACTTTTAGTAAAACTTGTTATATAGTTTATTAAAATTCTTAGTTAGAATAATAAAATATAAACTTTTCTTCTAGATTTAGTATTTCTTAATATAGAAAATCTAATTTATTAGAAACTATTATTTTTAGCAAAGAGTGTTATTAGTCTATAGTAGTAAAGTATTAATTAAACTACTTTCTAACTTTTAACTCTACTATAGATTAACTAATAGATTCTACTTATACTTAATTACTTAGTAGAATTTAAATTTAATTGCTTAGTTTACTAACAAATATTTTAATAAGCTATAAAATTAAGTTTTAAAAAACTTAAGTAAGAACTCTATGTAGCTTATATAATAAATTAGTAAGAAATAACCTTAGTTTATAATACTTTCTTTAAGAAATTAACTTAGTATAATAAACTTATATTAGTTTACTATTTAGAATATAAGTAAACTCTTTAGTAGTATAAAAGTAAAAGTATCTTTTAAAAGTCTTAAGTCTTATATTATTTAATATCTTTATTTATACTAAGAAGAATATTAGCCTTTATAACATTTATTATAAATAGATTACTAGACTATAAGTATAAGCTATACGTTTTCTAGAAGATGCTAGAATTATACTCTATATAATAATTATTCTAATAGTATATAGAACTATAGTTAAGTACTATAGATAAATAAAAGTAAGAATACTAACTATTTATTAAATAATAGAGGAAGTTAAATATAAGATATATAATATTAGACTATAATAAGATATATTATTTAAAAAAGACTAGAGATAAATTACTATTAAGCTATTATAGTAGTTCTAAAGAATTTATACTTAAGATTAAGTTAAACTAGACTTTTATAAGCTAGAACCTAATATTATCTCTTTCTAGAGTTAATTACTCTTATTTTAATTTTAAAAGTAAGAAAGAAGTAAAAGAAAGTAATTATAGTATAAGATAGTCTATTTTAGTTTATAATAGTGTATACTAAGTGTATATAAATATAGCGTGTTTATAAGTAGTAGAAATACTAGTAAGAAAAATCTAGTAATAAGAGAAAAATGTAAAATTATATATAACTACGTATCTAGCTACTACTTATACTAGTAGTACTAGCGTAAGCTTCTATACTTAGAGTACTTTTAGCTAATTTAAACTTTTTTCTCTATTCTTTTATTCTATTATACTTTAAGTTTATTAGTATTACCTTATTTTAGACTAAGATTTAAACAAACTTAATAAGCTAAAAATACTCTATTCTAGTCTCTTTTTTAGTAAACTAAGACAATTTAGACTAAATTAAAGGCTTTTAGTATAATTAATACTAAAGTAATACTAACTAAACTCTAAAGAGTAACTTATACTAATCTTTATCTACTCTATACTCTTATACTATTTACTTACTTATATTTAATTAATATACTCTACTTTAGTCTATAGCAATTCTATTAAGACTATTTTACACTAATTTTACTATATCTAATAGTAATAATACTAGATTGTCTAACTATTATACTAAGAATTTCTTAAAAATAACTTTTACTTCTTATACTAGTTATATTACTTCTTAATTAAAAATTAGTAATTATACTTTTAATATAACTAAATACTACTTTTCTATTTTTACTAAGATAAATAGTTATAATATCTTTAGTAGTATAGTTAAAAGTATTTCTAGTTCTAAAAAAGGTTCTACTATCTTAATTATTTAACATATATCCTACTAAGCTTATAGTTATAAGTACTTTTTTATAAGCTTCTATTACTTTATTAGCTATAAAAGTAATAAATAGCTCTATACTAAGTAGAGTTACTATATTTTAGTCTTTTTTAGACTGTTTTACGTTATTACTAACTATAAAATAGTAACTTAAAAATTTCTAAACTATAATAAAATTTACTAGATTCTAAGATAGATAAATACTAAAAAGAAGTTTATAGTTACTACTAATAAGTTTTTTCTTCTTACTAGCTTTTGTATAAAACTACTTAACTTTAAGAATAAAGTTACTTAAGCTACTTTAGTTAATATTACTAATAATATATATAAAGCTTTAAGGTATAATTTAGTATATCTATATAATAGATTTAAGAACTAGATATAAAAGTATATTTTAGTTTCTTTTAATTTTCTTTTTTTTTCTTTGCTTTTTATAATTTCTCTTATTCTCTTTAAGTTTAGAAAAGCGCTTATAGTATTTATATAGCCTCTTTTAGTCTAATATAGCGTATTAAAAACTATTTAACCTAATAATAGTAAATATTATACCTCTTCTTAAAAAAAAATATAATTCTATACTAGTACTTTTTATTTACTTAAAGCTTTTAAGTTAAAACCTTATTTTAGTAAATAGTTTAAGTTTAGTAAGAAGTAAAATAGATTTTTTAAAAGTATTAAAGCTATCTCTACTAAGTGTACTATAAAAGTCTAGTAGAAGTAAAAGAAAACTAAGTTTTTTAAGTAAGTAATAAGTATTATAATAGACTCTAATATATTATATTAGAAGCTACTCTAGTTTTTAATAGACTTTTATTAGCTTCTTTAGCTTTATTTACTTTATTATACTCTACTAGAGTAGCTCTTCTAAGTGCCTCTACGCCTTAAGTATAAGGTATATAGAATATATACTCTTCTATCTTCTTTTCTAAGTATATAAAACCTAGAAGTATTAAACTTTAAAGCTTAGGTTTAATTTCTAAAACTTTTAAAAGAATACAAACTACTATATAGTATATAATAAGATATATAATAAAGTAATACTCTATTATAGTTTATACTAATCTAATAAGTAGTGTTTAAGTGTAAAGTCTACTACTATATTAATTAAAAGTAATATTATACCTCTTAACCTAGAGATTAGTAGTCTAAAGTAATTTTATGTAAAAGTAGCTAAAACCTCTAAAAACTCTAAGTCTATTAAGCTTAGTCTTACTACTAAGATAAATAAGAAAAAAAGTTAATTATAAAGCTTAAAGCTAGTTTTACTTAAGTACTCTTTACATAGTCTCTAGTACTTCTATTTTAACTTTCTTAGCTTTTTTTTAAATTCTAAAGCGTTTATTAGTATATATAAATATAAGTAAGACTTAGTAGAAATTATAGTAGATTAGTTTAGAATAAGTAATATAAGTCTTTTCTAGTTTATTATAACCTATTAACGCGTTGTTAAAAGCTTCTAATATCTAGGTAGATTTTCTTTAGAAATATATAATTCTTTTTATTAATTAGAGTTATTTATTTATATTTTTTTACCTAAAGTATAATATCTTATTATTTGAAGCTAATTATAAAGCTTAAATAACTATATATTATCTTACTAAACTATTCTAAATTAAGAACTAAAGTAGTTAGAACTAAAATTTTTAGTATCTTAGTAAGTAAGTAAACCTTGTTTTTAAGGTAGCCTACTAGTATTTATTCTTAGTAAGCTTATAATACTAGTAAACTAGCGTTAAAATAAAATTTATTAAATATCTCTTCTTTAACTAGCTATATTATTTTAACTAAGCTAAAAACTAATAAAATATTTATTTTAAGTATTATTCTTTTTGCTTTATTTTACTTTTAGTAATTATTATAGAGTTTTAGTAAATTTCTTAAAAAAGTTATAAGAGAATTAAGAAAAAAGCTCTAAATTAAACTTTATCTTTATAATATAATCTCTTATTAATATTAATACTTATCTTTTAAATAGCTTTAATTTAGATCTTAGCTTTAAATTTTAAGTTTTAGCTAAATTACACTACTCTTAATTCTAGAATTTTTAGAATAGTAAGTTTCTTTTTCTAAAAACTTTTTTTTATAAACTAGTGTACTTACTTATATAAACTACTTCTTTTAGAATACTTTACATTTTTTATATTTTAAGCTTTTTATACCTACTTAAATTATATTATAGCTTTTTAAAATACTATTAATAAAAAATTACTATTTTTAAAACTAAACTATAATCTTAAACTAAAACTATAAGTTTTTTACTATTATAGTAACTTTTTAAACTAGGTTTTAGTAGGTTATAAGACTTAAAACATTAAATTAAAAATCTTAATTAAAAGATTTATAAAAATAGCTTCTACTTAAATATTAGAATATAAAATTACTAGAGCTATTAAAACTTTACTTTAATCTTAATATATACTTTTTTTTACTATATAAAGAGTTTTATTCTATTCTAAAAAGCTATATATTAGAGCTAATTCTAAGCTAGTATATTAAAGTATTAAGGCTTACTAAGCTAAGATACTAGGTTTATAGAAATTGTTTTCTTCTCTAGGCCTAAGAGATAGAGCCTATAGCGTACTTTTTTTAAAATTACATAATTACGTAATTACGTAATAACGCGTTACTATATTACTTAATAGTAAACTTAAAAATCTCTAATATAAGCCTAGATTTATAACTTATAATACTTATACTTATACTACTACTAATATAATATTTACTATACACGTAATTATAATAGACTAACTACTTTATATTTATTATATATTACTAATAGCTATCTAAACTATTAACTAGTAGTACTAATACTAGCCTTATATAACTACGTATCTCTAAAAAGTAACTTAGTAAGCCTACTACTAGTATAAAGCCTAACCTAACTTAAGATACTTATATAATATATATATAATACTTATATAATTACTAGTAACTTATATTCTATATATAATTATCTCTAAGTTTAGCTATATTAGTAGCTATATTACGTAACTACTACTTACTATCTATATTTACTTTTATCTACTTATCTATCTACATACTTACCTACTTATTCTCTATCTATACTAATAAGTTCTTAGCTCTTACTACTACTTTTTATACTTTATAATAACGCTTAGATTATTCTAAAGCGCTTATAACTACTATTTCTTAGCTTACTAGTCTAGTTACTACTATACTTATACTTTTAGCTTATCTTTCTTTCTTTAGATAATTTTAAGTATTTTTAACTTTTAGAGTAAACTCTAAGAATAAAGTTCTTTATACTATATATACTTATCTACTACTATAAGTACTAGTACTAGCTTTATTATAGTATAAGTATATATACTATTTACTATTTTTTAACGCTTAAATTTTTTCTAAGTAAAGGCTTTATTTTTCTTCTTTTTTATAGTATAGTATATAAATATTTTATTTTAAACAGCGTAATAGGTATCTTAAATCTAAAGAATTAGTTCTTAAATAGGTAACTACTCTCTACTAGGTATCTTATAAAGGCGTAAAATAAAGTTTAATATATACTCTATATCTAAGGTATACGCAAGAGCGCGCTAAGCCTTTCTAGCTTAGCTACTAATACTCTAGTAGGTAGCTTATCTTAAAAAAATTACTATATAAGTAATATAATTACTCTATTATTTCTCTTAAAATTTAAATAGAATAGTAATATAACTATAGCTTATTAGTTATAAAACTTTTAGAATAGGTTATAAAGTAAATATACTATATATTCTTACTTATAAGTTAGTATATCTTCTTACGTATCTACTACTATTCTCTTAATACTTATACTCTATTAGAACTTCTTATAAACCTTTTAAAGCTATTACTATAAGATAAATATCTTTAATAATACTAATATTCTTATTCTATATAATTCTAAGAACTCTTATTTCTAAGTTTTATACTCTAGTGCGCCTTCTCTATTAAGATCTACCTTTATTAGCTTAGTAGACTCTTACAGCGTTAACTCTATCTCTAATAACTTACTTACTTTTTTAGATTAAGTTTCTAACTTCTATATAAACTTAAGCTTTATCTAGGTCTAGTAATTCTATAATAAGAAGACCTTTATTAACCTTAAAGAGATATATTTAGAACTTAAGAAGAGTAAGATATAAGTATACACTAAGTCTCTTAATACTATTACTATTAACGCTACTACTCTAAAAGTATATCTAAAGATAGTAGTACTAAATAGTAGAGATACTAAGATAGTAAAAAACTAAATTACTGCTTTATAAAATATATAGTAAAGAAGAAATAAAAAGGTAGATTCTATGCGTAAAAACTTCTAGGCTTATGTTTAGAAGAAGAATAGCGTCTTATAGATAAAGAAGATTCTATACCTAGTATATAGTATCTAATATAGATAGAAAGGCTAGATATAATTATTATATAGGTTTAGTATAGTGTTATAAATAGCTGTTAAAGATAGTAATTATAGCTCTGCTATTACTATTACTATTGCTATTATAGAAATAGATAGGCTATATATTATAGATTTAGCGTTATTAGGCTAGTTAACTTATTAGAATAATTAGGTTAGTAGCTTTATTAGTAATTAATTTAGATAGAAATAAAATTTAATCTCTATAAAGTGTAATATAAACTAGAGCTTAAAGCTACTATAGTATATAAATAGCGTATTTATCTAAAATAGCTTAATAATAAAGAGTACGTCTATATAAAGATAAGTATATAGTACTAAATTTTTTAGGTTAAACTTTACTAAAAGAATAATGTCTTAGAAAGTTACTATTATATTATTTAAGTTACTATTATATATCTAATCTTTAAGGCGTAAGGTATTAAAAGTTATATTAGTATTAGTAATACTAATACTATAAGAGACTAAGCCTATTAGTAGTACTAAGTAACTATTACCTAGACTAGGCATTAAAGAGTTAAAAGTATCTACTTAGGTAGTAGGTATAAAGAGAAAAGTAGAGTTTAATATCTTTAAGATAATATTAGTATTAGTATTAAATTTAGAAGTAGTACTTAGATATTTAAAGTTTATAAAAATATAAGAAGCTCTTAGAGATATAAGAAGTTCTTTAAGATAGAAAGTTATTAAATAGAAAAAAAAGAAAAAGAAAAAAAGTATTCTCTATATATAAAGCTTTTTATATTTCTCTTTAGGCTACTATTCTTTATACTATAGTTTACCTATGTAAATATTATTTGTATTTTATAGTAGTATAGTACTATAATTTAATATTACTCTAGACCTAGAGTTTACCTACGTAGCGCCTCTACTCTTTTTACTAAGACTTTTTTATTATTACTATTAGTATTTATACTTTAGAAAGCTTATTTCTATGTTAAATTCTAGAATTAAGAATATTTTAATATTTCTATAGCCTAATAGCCTTATAGCTTACTTATTACTACTTTTAAGTCTACCTCTAAGTATACTAAAGAAGCCTTTATTACTATTACTCTCTATAAGTACGTTATTATTATTATTATTATTAAAGTACTATATTTATAGTAAATATTAGAGAGAGAGTTTTATTAAATTCTATAGTTATATATAGTAAGTATAAGGTGTTTAGAAAATATACCTATAATAAGATTACTATATTAAGTTACTAATTACGTTTTATTACTCTACTCTATATTAACACTTTACTATAATAGAAATTATTTTACTATTTTTAATTTAAGATTATAAGAAAGGCTTTAGTTTAGCTAATTTAGTCTTTTTCATATCTAGCTTTTAAAAAGATAACTTTTAAAATATCTTTTTCTTTTTGTTTTTCTACTATACTTCTATAACTATTTTAATTTAAGATATATTTTATACTTTAATAATTAGAAGTAAGTAGTATATCTAAATAAGGACTAGATCTCTTAATCTATATATAGCTTAAAATTCTAGTATTACTACTTATAAACTTAATTTAAAGAGTATGTTAACTATAATAATATATAGAACTTTTTAATTTTAAATCTATTAATAAAACTTTCTTTTTTTAGATAAAGGTTAAGCTAGATTAAGATATTTACTTTAGTTATATCTTAGAGAACTAATAGTTATAATCTATAATATTCTAAAAACTTATAAGTTCTAGAGTTTTCTAGAGCTTCTATATTCTATATTATTAGTGTTAATTAGAAAGAAATAAGAGAAGAATAGTTTCTATAATAGAGCTAATAGCGCTTTATAGTTAGTAAATAAGTTATTACTTATTATAGCCTTTTATAATATAAATTACTATATTCTTATATAGTATCTTTGTAGCAAAAGCTTTACTAAAGCTAAACTTTAGCTAATACTTTGTTAAAGAAGTTTCTATACTAATAGCTTATAGCTATAGCTCTACTAGTATTTTTCTTCTAGCTTTTAATCTAATAAATGTTTAATTATCTTTATCTAAATTTTTCGTATATAATTCTAACTTTATTCTAATCTACTATATTACATAATGTTTAGAAAACGTCTTTTCTCTTTAGATAATCTAAAACTTAGTATACTACTTTAACTAGTACTTTAGTATTTACTATTAGTTTTATATTATCTATCTTCTTCTAGATTAAGCTCTACTTCTTTTTCTCTAAAATCTAGAATTTTACATCTCTCTTATATTCTAGAAATATATTTAGAACTTATAGAGAAAAAAAAAGAAAAAAGAAAATATTTTACTTATATCTGCTTTTATATTCTAGTTAGAAAACTATAGCTAAAAAGGTATTTAAAATATGTTTAGACTTATATACTATAGGCGTAGTTAATTATTATACTTATTATACTAAGCTTAGTCTATTACTATTTATAAGTAAATATATCTTAGATCTTAAGTAATGTATTAGTTATAATTAATAATAAGAGTCTCTACTTCTTAGTTTATTATTATATTTAGTATTTATAATTCTTCTATTCTAATAAGCTTAAATATACTATAAAGCGCTAGAAGAATATAATATATATAAAGTTTAATCTACTAAGCTATTTAAATATATCTTAGATAGACGTATTTGTAAACTAGCTTCTTTACTTACTAGTAGTATACTTAAAATAAGTAAATAGCTTTCTTTCTAGACTACTATATGTATATTATTTTCTATTCTTAGAATAATAACTTATATTATAAAAGGTTTTCTCTATACTATCTCTATTATAGTATAGTGTTAATATAGAGTAAAGTAATAAAACGTAGTTAGTAACTCTATATTATAATCTTAATATAAGTAGTTTTTTAATAATTTTATACTTAGTATTTATAGCTATAATATTTTATTAAACACTTTCTAGAATATTAACTAGAAAGAGAGTACTTAAATAAAAATTATAATAATAATAAATATATAAAAAGTAATAGTAATAGAGGCTTTTCTAGTGTACTTAGAGATAGACTTAGAGGTAGTAATAGGCGAGCTATAGAGCTATACTATACTATAGTATAAATATTTAATTATTTAATTTACTAGATAATATATCTCAATATAGATACTACTAATACTATATAATTCTAATTATAGAATTTGATAAATATTCTTAATAAACACTATTTATCTTTTAGTATACGTATTTAGGTTCTAAAAAAAGAACTTAAGAAAAGTATTATCTTAGCTTTTTCTACTTTTTAAAGTTCTCTTAAGTTCTCTTAAATAGAAGAGTACCTAAAGTAGTATTAAAATAGAAAATATATAGAGTAGTAGTTATTAAAAATATAAGAAGATAAAAGACCTTTTTATTCTAAGTATCTAATTTTAATTACTATTAAAACAAACTAAGTAATTACAAATTTTAGTAAAGATATATCTATCTATATACTATAAGAAAATAATCTTTCTAGCTTAAATAATTAAAAGCTCTTCTATTATTATAAATACTTCTAAGATTTTAATTTTTTATATTACAAGTAATCTAAATATAAATTTAGTAGGTTAATATATTTAAATTATACTATAGACTTTACTTAATATTTAAGCTTTAAATTTAGCTATAAAATGCGTACTCTTTATTAAGCAAAATCTCTTTATAGTAGAAGTAGAGAGAATAAGAATATTTAAGCTATTTAGTCTAGGTTCTTTATAAATTTTATTAAATACACAAATATTTCTAGCTTAAACGCTTTCTTCTATAAGTAAATTTAAAAAGAAATAGGCTTTCTACCTATCTATAAGTTTTAAGAGGCTTAACTAATAGTTTTAGGCCTTTTAGCCTAGAGATAAGCTATAAATAAAAAAATTATTAAATTACTAGAAGACACTTCTATAATAAGAACTATAAAACTTTATAAGCTCTTTTAAGTCTAAAGATATAACTAAGGCTATTAACTTTAGTTATAGTAGTAAGAGAAATGTTTATAAACGCACTTTATATTAAAATACTACTATTCTAATCTTTACTTTTTTTTCTTATACTTTATTACTAAGAACTTTAGATTACTACTTTATCTTATTATACTACTTTTACTAACTCTAAAGATTTAAAATAGCTATCTTTAATAGTTACTTTTATATTAGTGTATACTCTACTTCTTTAAACTATACTTATAAACTTATTATTCTATTATAAAATAGTATTAAAACTATAAAGCTATACTTATAAAATAAGCTTTTTCTACTACGCCTTTCTTATACTCTTAAGCTAATTAAAAATAGCTATAAAGCTTTTATACTTACTAGTTTAAGAGACTTTAATATCTTTTATAATAGTAAAAGAGTTTAGTTTTAGATAACTACCTAGTAGGCTCTTAATATTATACTACTAGAATATTAGTTTTTTTTTAAAGCAATTATACTTAACTATAGAGATATAGCGCTAGTAAGATACTATATTAATTAGTAATATAATAGGCTAAAGAACTTAATATAGAAGCTTAGGTTTAAGATTAAAATAAAAGAGAAAGAGAAAGTCTTTTTAGATTAGTTATTTAGTAAAAAAAATATTAAGTAAATAGTAGCTATACTAAGAGAAGCTAGCTTTTAGTATTAAGAATAGTAGTAGTAGTAGTAAATAATAATAATAAGAAAGGCTTTAGTAGGCGTAATCTTATAATATATATTACTATAAGAACTAAAGAAATAAGTTATTAGATTTAGATAAAATTATAACAAAGATTAAATAATATTACTCTAATACTAGAGTATTAAGATAATGCAACTCTAGGTTCTTTATAGTAAAGAATATACTTAATAATATTGTTTTTAATACTTTTTAGTTTTATATCTAGTATATTCTCCTAGTTAATTTTTTTACTTTAACTCTTGTAATTAAAATTCTATAAAAATAATACTTAAAGTATATACTATACTCTAATTATAATATGTAACAACTTCTTCTATTACTTTTCTAATTTAAAATAAAATCTTAAGTTTACTAGACTTCTTTTTAATAAATATTAGAATATTAGTCTTAACTAATACTATAAAGAATATACTTTTTCTTATACTAGATAATATTATATAAGCGTATTAAAAGATAAATAACTTTAGTTTAGCTTATAAAAAAAAGTAGTAAATAAGACTAAGATTTAATCTAGCTGTCTTAGTAAACTATTAGTTCGAGTAAGGTTAAATAATATAGTTACTAGCTTAATATATTAATCTTAATCTTAATATTTTCTATAAATTATGTATATTTACTATAAAATAGCTATAATTATTTAAGAAACCTTTTTAATAAAATTTACATTAAACATAGTACTATTATATCTAGACTAATAATTATAGTACTATTATATTAATAGTAAGAATATATGTATAAATAAAGAGTTATAGTAAGTAATAATTTTCTACTAAATTCTTAAGTTTATAAAGAGATATAAATATATTTAAGTTATAAAGTAATAAATACATTAGTATTACCTTTATAAGTACGTTGTTAAATATTTAATTTTACTAGTAAATCTTACTAAAAGAGTTTTATTAATAATATATACTACTATATTATAGTAAGTAAGTATTATTTAAAAAATATATCTATATTTTAATAACTATATAGTGTTAATAAACTAGGTTTTATTACTCTACTCTATATTAATATTCTATAATAATAATAATAGATAACTAAAGTACTATATAGCCTTAGTAGGCTTAGAAGCTATAATAGATAAAGATATATAGATAGATTACTTAAGCTTTAGCTATAAAGCTTATATAAAACGCTTCTAAAAAACCTTCTTAGTAGTACTAATATTTAATAATTCTATAAAAAAGATTTATAGTAGAAGTAAGTAATAGCTATAGAGCTTAGATTATCTAAAATAAATATCTATAGTGCTCTAATTTTAATTATGTTAATCTTCTTTAAGCTTAAACTAATACTTTTTTTTACTTAATTTAAAGATTCTAAATACTTACTTCTTCTAATACTTATCTTACTCTTATTAGTATTTTAATAAATGCTTATAGCGCTATTGTTTTGTATAATTATTTTTTTCTATCTTTACTTTTTTTAAATCTAATAAATAATTAATCTACATTTTATAGATAAAGAATATACTTAACCTCTTTATAGACTTATAATATATACTTAATTGTTCTTAAAAGATAATAGATATAATAACTATATCAAAGATTATAACTAAATATAGTAGAGTAATTTTATAAAAAAAGATATTAAAAAGGTTATAATTATTAAAACTATATATCTAGATATCTAGACTAGCTAGAACTAAGACTATTAGTATTTTTGAAAGCTAAGAAGCTTCTCTTTAGATAAGATTATTTTAAAGTTTAATTAGTATATATCTAAAGAAAGTAAAGTAATAATAAATATAAAGTAATAAGAAAGCTAAGTTTACTCTAGCTATTGCTTTTTAACTATTATATAAGAAGTTGTAAAAAAGAATTAAATAATACTAGACTATATAATACTTATACAAGTAGTATTTTACTTATAGTTTTCTATCTAAAAAACTTAGTAAAAGTAAATTAAAAAAAAAGTATACTTAAAAAAGCGCTAAAATTATATAAGCTTCTTTTTATCTTATTCTATATATTTGTCTTTTTTTAAGTCTAACTTTTATATTCTTTATAATATTTTTATATTAGTAGAACTTTTAAAATTTAGAAAATAAGTTTATACTTTATCTTAATAATAACTCTCTACTAGTAGTATTAGTACTTTACTAGAAAACATTCCTAAGTCTATTATAAATACTTTATATTATATTTAAAAAAAAAAAAAAATACTTCTACTACTTTTTCTAAGTATAAATAAAGCTTTCTTTTAAAGAATCTTAAAAGAGCTATTAAAGTAGTTAATAGAGATCTAGAACGTAGTTCTAAAGAAATAAATTAATATATCTTAAAGAAAATAATCTAAACTTTTCTACTTAATCTCTATAATACGTAGTAAAAGTAAAGAAATACTTTTTTTTTACTACTAAGAAAAAGTAGCTTTAAAATAAAGAAAAGGCTTTATTTAAAAAATAATACGCTAAGAAGCTAGAAACCTTAATAAGTTTATATTTTTAGATAAGTCTTATATATAGCGTAAGTGTAGTTCTAAGTAAAAATCTATTAGAAATAGAAAATATAAAAGAAATTAGCTTAAATAAGTTTCTATAACTAATACTAGTATATTTAAAAAGATCTTAAATAGGCTTTACTCTTCTTTAAAAACTCTAGTATTTTTTAAGTTTTTTAAGTTACTTTTAGCTAGCTTACTAACTAAGTTATAGTTTTTACTATTTCTATTTAGAGAGCTATTTAAATAAGTAGAAAATTTTAGTTAAATATAACTAAAGCTTTATAAGACTTTATAAGCTTTATAAAATTTAAATATATAAAAGAAGTTTTAACTTTTATAGTTAGACTTCTTTTTAAAAGAGATTAAAAAGTATTTTTTTTATTTTTACTTTTAATAACTATAACTTTGTTAATTTCTAGTTATTTTTCTAAAATCTTTAATATTTATAAATCTTATATCTTTTTTTATCTAGTATAGAGATTTTTTAAAAAAAAAATATTAAGATATAAAAAACTTAAGCTATTTTTAATTAGTTTAGAAAAAATTAGAGTTCTCTCTTAAAGTATTCTACTTATAGCCTAAATCTAAATTCTATTAAATAAATTCAAAGTTAACTAGATAATAAACTAGTAGAATAATCTACTAGCTTCTTAAATATAAGAGCTAGTAAGAGAGTAGTAAGATTATTTTCTACTACTATTTTTTTAAAAAAACAACATTACTAACTTTATAAATAGATACATAACTAAATAAAAAACTTGTTTTAGTAATTTAAAGTAGTAAAAAAAGTTTAAGGTTAGTAACTAGATCTAGCTAACCTATAATATAAAAAGCTTAAAGAATATTACTTAAGTCTAACTATTATAGAAAGAAGTAGAATAACTTCTAATTTATATTAGTAATAAATCTAGATATATATAATAGTATATAAAAATCTAAGCTTAATTAATACTAAAAATAAAAAGATATAGACTAAAAAGAGTAGAGCTTTTTAGTATACTTAAATACTACTAATATTACGCTAGTTTAAGGCTTACTAAGTAAAGTGCTAAAACTACTAACTTTAAGAGAATGTTTGTATCTTTCTATAACACTAAAGATTTTTATTCTAGCTTGTCTAGTTATCTAGTTAAATAGCTTAAAAAGCTATAATATTTTTAATATCTTTTTTTTTATATTACTCTACTATATTAATAAAGTTTTAACTATGCATAGAAGAATACTTTACCTTCTACTTTCTACTAGATACGTTTTACTCTAAAGCTTATTTAATATCTTTTTTTTTAAACTACTTTACGTAGAAGACTAAGTAAAGTATTTTTTATTTTAGAAAAATAAAAAATTAATTATTTCTACTTAATTTTATAAAGAATATTAGTCTTATCTAAAGTAAAAGCTAATTTTGCTCTTTTTTTTAGATTATATTAATATAGTAGTACTTAATCTACTTCTATAAGAAAGATTAGTATTAATCTATAAGAACTTTTTTTAAAAAAAAAATTAAGTTCTTATAGTAAATAATATAGATTAGTCTTTAGAAGTTTTTAACTAATTCTATATCTTCTTCTAAGTCTAGAGTATAGAATATATAGAGAGCTAATATATAATTAAGATTTTCTTATCTAAAATAAAAAGTAATAAGATTTTAATTCTAGATTCTAAAAAAATATATTACTTAATATCTCTTTTAGTTTGATATTTAGTAAGTCTTAAGTTACTATATTTAGACTAATAAGATCTACTATCTATAAGAGCTTAAACTTTTATATACTTAACTAGCGCCTATATATATATAGTAGTATATACTCTAGTTATCTAGCTTCTTAAAAAACTTTATAAAAATTACTTATATTATTCTATTTTACTTTAGATCTTAGATAGAAGATAATAAAATAAAAGATATTAATAAACATTTTTTTTATACTAAATAAAGTTCTTTTAAAGTATACTTTTTACTTTAATACTCTTCTATCTATACTCTTAATTTACTTATTCTTAGCTTTTTAGCTACTTTAGTTTAATATATAACTTTAATAAATCTAAATTTCTATTATATTCTAGCTATCTAACTTATAATTACTTTATTTACACTTTTAATTCTATTTATAGCTACTATAATTATACTTACTATATCTTCTTAACTTTTAAAGTATAGCTATTTATAATCTTTTTACTTATATAGTAGAGTAACCTAAAGAAAAAGATATTAAAAAAGTTTTAGTTTTTTAAGCTAAATATCTAGATAACTAGACTAGCTAAAACTAAGATTTTTAGTTTTTTAGAAAGCTAAGAACTTTCTCTTTAAGTAAGCGTTTTTAGAATTCTACTTATAAAGTATCTTTAAGAAAAAAAGTAATATTAAACGTAGCGTAAAAAAAAGACTTAGTTTAATCTAGCTATAACTTTTTATCTAGCGTGTAAAAAGTTCTAAAAAAAATTATATAATACTAGCTTATATAATACCTATATAAGTATAATTTTAACTATAGATTCTTATCTAAATAAATTTAAGAAATTAAAAGAAATAAAAGTATATTATAGAAAGGCGCTAAAATTACGTAAGCTTTTTTTAGTTTTATTCTATTTATTTTTCTTTTTTTAAGTCTAACTTTTCTTTTCTTTATATTCTCTTTATATTAGCAGAACTTTTAAAATTTAAAAAATAAGTTTATACTTTATTTTTATAATAACTATCTACTAGTACTATTAGTACTATACTAGACTAGTCTTCTAGATCTATTATAAACGCTTTATATCCTTTTTTTTTTTTTAGAGTCTTAGGCTTTAAAGAGAAAAAAATTACTTCTACTACTTTTTCTAGATCTAAAAGAGGCTTTTCTTTTAAAGTCTCTAAAAGAGCTACTAGAGTAGTTAATAGAGACTTAAAATATAGTTCTAAGAAGATAAATTAATATATTCTAAAAAAGAATAATTTAGACTTTTTTACTAAAACTTTATAATACTTATTAAGAGTACAAAAATACTTTATTTCTACTACTAAGAAAAAGTAGCTTTTAAATAAAGAAAAGGCTTTATTTAGAAGAAAATATACTAAAAAGACTCTTAAAAATATTAAAAATATAAACTTTAATAAAGTTAAATTTTTATATAAGTCTTCTATATAGCGTAAATATAGTACTAAGTAAGAATACGTTAGAAAGAGAAGAAACTAGAAGACTAGACCTAAATAAGTCTTTATAAGTAATACTAGTACGTTTAAAAAAATTCTAAATAAGCTAAATTATTCTCTAGAAAATCTAGTATATTTCTAGTTTTTTAGATTATTCTTAGCTAGCTTACTAACTAAGTTATAGCTTATAATATTACTATCTCTATTTAGAGAGCTATCTAGATAAGTAAAAAATTTAAGTTATATATAACTAAGACTCTTAAGAGCTTAGAAGCTTTATAAATAGAAAATATATATAAAAGGTTTTAACTTTTATAGTTAAACTGCTTTCTAAAAAAAGTAAGAAAGAATTCTTTTAATTTTAACTTTAAATAACTATAACTTAGTTAATTCTTATTATTTTTTAAAAAGAATTTTTATATTTAGAAAGCTAATATCTTTTTCTATCTAAAGTAAAAATTTTTATAAGATAATACTAAGATCTATAAAACTCTAGCTATTTTTAATTAGTTTAAAAGAAATAAGATTTCTCTTTTGAGGTATTCTACTTATAGTCTAGATCTAAATCTTATAAAAAATATTTAAAGTTTACTAAAATATAAACTAGTAATAAAACCTACTAGCTTTTTAGGCGTAGAAGCTAGTAAGATAGTAGTAGAATTATTTTTTACTACTATTCTAAAAGAGTAGATAGCTATACTATAAGAATTAATAAATAACTATATAAAAAGCTTACTTAAGTATTATAAAGTAGTAGAAAGAGCTAAGAGTTAGTATACTAAGTACTAGTTACTAGATCTAGCTAGCTTATAATATAAAAAGCTTAAAAAATAACTGTTTAATTTAACTATTATAAAAATATATAGAATAACTTTTAATTTTAACTAGTAATAGATCTAAGTATATATAATAATATATTAAAATTTTAGCTAAATTAATACTATAAATAGAAAGACATAGGCTAAAAAGAGTAAAGCTTTTTAGTATACTTTAACACTACTAATGTTACGCTAGCTATAGCTTACTAAGTAAGATTGTAAAGAAGCTAACTTAAAGAGAAAGTTCTTAGCTTTCTAAAGTACTAAAAATCTTAGTTCTAGCTAGTCTAGTTATCTAGATATCTAGCTTTAAAAACTAGAACTTTTTTAATATCTTTTTTTTTATATTACTCTACTATATTATTATTTTACTAATAACTATATCTTTACTAGATAGAATACTACTAAGATAAGAAAAGATATGTTTAATAGCTTAACTTTTATCTAACTTAAAACTTAAGTAATACTAAACAAAATTAAAAATTAGTTTATAATACTTTAAGAGTTCTATTATTTTAATATATTATAATTAATCTTAAGAGAATATTTTAAGAAGTTTATATTTTAACTTCTCTATATCTAGGTAATTTTTTATACTTAAATTTAAAAATTTATTAAAAGATTTAAGAATATATCTTAATATATTAAGTTAGTTTTCTTTATAAATAAATAGAAAAAAACTTTTTTCTCTATATAGTTAGTAGTTTTAACTATAGTAAAATTAATTTTATAAATATATACTAATAACTATATCTTATTTAAAGCGATTCTAATTAGATTTTTTTATTATATTTTTAACTATTTTATTACCTTAAGTATAAGAGTATAGTTAAGTTACTTATAACTATTATTATAGTTAGAGAGTAGTTATAATTATATAATCTTAGATATATTATTCCTTAGCTCTTAGGTATATAGCTAGAGATTTTATTCTAACTTTCTTTAGTAGTATAATAATTATAATATACTTAAATATCTTTAATTATTTATTATCTCTAGCTTTAATAGTTATAAGCCTAGCTTCTTAATTATAGAACTAATTTCTACTATATATTAAAGCTTACTAAAAGATAAATTAATTAATTTCTTTTTACACTACTCTTTTTAATATTCTATAATAAGAACTTCTTTATAATTATAATTATCTTTCTATCTCTATCTATATCTATTTTAGCGTTATTCTTTATATTAACTAACTTAATTCTATACTCTAACTTTATAGATATAAGTAATTATAATATAGCTATTATAGCTATAAGTATACTTTTTAAGAAGTAATTAAACTATAATACTTAGTTTATACTTCTTAAGTAATTTATAATAAAAAGAGTATCTAAAAAGAGATTAATTCTAATCTTCTAAATAATATATATATTAATACTTAGAAGCCTAAGTTCTCTAATCTTTTAGTTTTAAAGTCTATAGCTTTAGCTTCTTTTTTTATAAAACTAAAACTAAGTAAAGATTTAATAGATAAGTAGAATAAAGCTACTTATAAGTATAATAATTTTTTATAAGAATATAACTATAAAACTAAAAGTAGTACTACTCTTATAGCTTACTAGAACTATAATTCTAAGTAGTAGCTAAGAAAGTATAAGAAGATTAATAATATTAAGAACTAGATTATATATACTATTATACTTAAGTATTTATTACTTATAACTATAAGTAATAATAGAAAAATAGTTTAGTCTTCTATTAAGAATTTTAAAACTATACTTATATTTACTAAATAGACTATATAATATATAGTCTATAAAATATATTATTTTTATCTTTAGAAGATCTAAGAAAGTACTACTAAAAAGTAGTTTACTAACTAGTTAGTGTAAAGAATAGAGAGGTAACAATAACTATTCTCTAATAATAGAATATAGCTTTATTAGAACAAAGTAGTTAAATACTATAATAAATAGTATAACTAATAAACATTTGCAATAAATTAATTACAGAGTAGATAGTAAGTAAAAAGTAATAATATTATTGCTAGGTAAAGAATAACTATAGAGAATTACTATTTCTTTTATAAAAAATAGCTACTAGAATAATTACGTAAATATCTACCTATTTCTGCCTAGAGATAAGAATTTATAATTAAATCTACTTAATTTCTATTAATTTCTAGATTTATAATCTAAGTCCGCTAAATTCTTCTTATCTTCTAGATTTATAATCTAGACTAGTACTAATTATATTAGTCTATGCGTTATATTACATAGACTAATAATTAGTTTATTACTAGATCTTTTAGTAATTATAGAAAGAGAGATAAGAAGATAAGAGTTATTAAATTACGTAATAACTCTAATATTAACTAGGCTAAGATAAATAGAGGTATTTTAGAATCTTCTAGTGTAGTAAATTAAAACTAGCGACTAAAATCTTAATTACGTAAGCAATTAAATTTACTAGGAATTTTTCTAATTTGTTAAGAAATAATAATAAGTGCAATCTTAATAAAGCTTAATAATAATAAAAAGATAATAATAACTAAGTTATTATAATCTTTACATACTCTCTTAAGCTGTAGTTTTTAATAACTAAATAATAAGAAAATATAAGTAGTTTTTATAACTAACTTATTAATAACAATTTATATAAAAAGTTTTAATAACTATCTTAAAACTAAAAACCTATTTCTATTTCTATTTCTATTTGCTAATATAAATAGTTATATAATAATAACTAAATATAAAGCCTAGACTAGAATCTCTAAGGTATAAGAACTTAGAGGTTAAAAACCTAAGCTCTATAATAGTATTAATATACTATTTTTATTATTATAAATAATAATAATAATAACTAGTTATAAATAATTAATCTAGTTTAACTAGACTAATTCTATTTATAAAATTCTTAAATTTAGAATAACTAGTAGGTTTAGTTAGATTATTTACTAGAATAGTACTAGTATTTTTGTAAACTAGATTTATTTTATTATCTAGTAGATTTTCTCTAACAAAGTAATAAGTTATATCTACGTGCTTAGTTCTAGCGTAAAAAACAGGGTTTTTAGCTAGTTTTATAGCACTTAAAGAATCTGTTTTAATAATATTAGTTCTATTAAAAATAGAACTAAATTCTATAATAGAATTATTATTAAAAAGATCTTTAATAAAATTATTAAGATATAAACTTTCTTTAGTAGCTTCTTTTAAAGCTATATATTCTGCGTCTACACTAGAAATAGCTATAGTTTTTTATAGTTTTGAAATCTAACTAATAGCTATATTATTATTATAATTACTTTTAGAATTATTTAAAATAAATATATTGCCTATAGTAGATTTTTAAGAATCTAAATTACCTCTCTAATCTAAATCGCTAATACCTAATAA